>NW_022598245.1:0-5602 GCF_009176505.1 Sitodiplosis mosellana | reverse complement strand
TTTCGATCCAATAAGCCGCATGTCAGTTTGACAGTTCTCTTCAATGATGCATTTATGATCTGTTCAATACCCGTCAAACTTGGGTCTGAATCCGAAGACATCGCGGGCGCTCCATTTTCATTTTCAGCATGTGTTGTACGTAAATCATTTAATTCAATTTTGATCTTATCCAACTCATTTGATAAACGTAAAATTTCAGCATTTTGAGCAGAGATTTCGATGGATTTTTCGTTGCTCTTTCTAATCTCTGTCTCCAGTTGGCTTTGAATGACAGCATTTATTTATTTATTTATTTATTTAACACCGCCAAAAACTGGCTGAATATTTTGGTTTGCAGGAAAACGACTCCAAGAGTCGTGAAAAACCTGATCTTTTTGTGTTTGTACAATATATGGTAATTTTATACAATAAGTAGTTGTAAGTAATAGTCTTTTTCTATTGGTATAACAACTTGTTCTAAAAAGCATTGACACAAGATAACCTAACCAATACATGGAAATGCATAGGTAGCCGAATTGTAAACGGTCCAATATAGCCTAACTTAAACGTGTAAAAAATGAAAGACTAACTGAAGCGTTAACACTGTAGTGACGGCCCTAATGACTGCAAAAGTCATCATTCAATTTATCAAGAGGTGATACATTGAAGAAAAATTTTACGTCTAATCTAACAAGTCCCTGTTGGTAGTTATGAATTTGTAATTTAGTGGAGACCGAAAGACATAAGGAAAAAAAATTACAATACTTGCAAATACATTAACATAAACGGTAGTTTCCATTATAAATTAATGGCAGGTCAAAAGTTAATCACCAACTCAATGGATGGCTATATCACAGTTAATGTTGCTACTTATTTTAAAGTTTGTGTAAAAATCACGGATAAATATCATTATTTCTATACATTTTGTAGGGATGTAAGATAACAATTTGTCAATATTTAATATTAAATTTTTGGTTTTGTTCGCTGCGTATCGACGAGATGAAATTTGCACGGATGGTTGAGTTATTGAAGTTTTCAGCCACTTTGTTTGCAAACTTGCATATTTGAGGCACTTGAGCTCTGAGTCCATGAGCTTATCTTTAATCTTTAGGTAGTCTGTGTGCCTTAACCTACGTGCGCTCTCTCCAATTGCGATGTCATTGCGTACATTGGGACAATTTGCGATCCCATTCACGATGTCGTACATGAATACAATAGATGCATTCACTCTCCTACGCTTCAACGATGTCATGTTCAACGCTTCAAGTCGCTTGTTGTAGTCGGTGATACTGTGGCCGTTGGCCGCCGTACGGTACTCTCTTCGGGCGAACTGGGTGAACTTTCTCAACACGCTCTCAATTTTGTCGATATGTACGGTATAAGTTGGTAGCCATACAACATTGCAGTACTCAAGATGAGACTGAACCAGTGCGTAGTATAGTGTTTTGAGCGTTTGAACGTCGGTTATGTCGTAACAAAATCTTTTGATGAATCCCAAGGCTGCTGTAGCTCTCGAGGTGACCGCGTCAATGTGCTGTATAAATTCAATGCGTCAATGTGCTGTAGCATTATCGACGAAATGTTTTCTGCATGACATACAAGTGAGTGCAAAAGGCGACGAATTATGGAAAAAACGTTTATAGCGCTTCATAACATTGTCAATTTTCCCTTTGTTTACTGAGCCGCTACTGTCAATCAAATCAAATGCACAGAATAATTCACGAGCAAATTCACACTTAGTCATACATTCAATGAAAATAGCGTTTTTACATAGAAAACATCACAGGTATTCACCCTGAAATAATGAACCATCACACTTTTTTGTTTTGCAATCATGTCCAGTCTCCATCGTGATAAGTTTTTTTCCTTTTTTTGTTTACACTGTTGTATATACGTTATGTATCGTTGGTTATGTTTTTTGTCTTGTCTTATTTTGCAATTAAACTCGAGTTATTCACTAAAACTTCAATGTTCTCGATGAAATTATCATTCAAAATTTCATTTTAGTTGAGTTAATCACAAAAAAAGATAATTTAAACAATAAATAATTGTAAATAAAATTTAGAAATTTACGGAGCGGAAAAAAGTGTTGTTTACTGTTTGACAGTTCAATGTCATCACGGACATATATTGTAAATATACCAGAATATTTTTATTTATACTAAATAAACAACCTCTGGCGAAGAAACGCTGTATGGTGCAGAATAACAATAACATTGAATTCATTACCGCCTAAGCAAAGTCAAGATTGGCATCGATCAACTATTTTGGGAGAGATTTCGAGGACCCATGGACAGTTAAGAAATTATTTTTCACATTTGTATTACCGATTATCGAATATGGCTCACAGATTTGGAGCCCATACACCGCTGAAAAGATTGCTCGAGTTGAATCCGTCCAAAAGCAATTTTTACTATTTGCACTGCGTAAAATGATATGGTCGCATGGTCTTAAGTTGCCACCATACGAATGTCGATTGCTGGAATTGCAAATGATTACGCTTGCGGAACGAAGAAAGATAGCTCAAATCACAATGGTACATAATGTGTTATGCGGGCATACATCATCGAGACACATTATGAACGAAATCAATATTAGAACACCACGGCATTGGACGAGAGACACAGCATTCCTATCTCTACCAGTACGACACCGTGATTACTCCAGATTTGAACCAATCAATCATATGCTGTCTACGTACGATGATTTTTATAACAAATTTGTGCCAATTAAGCCACCTTTAATTCATAACGAAAATAAGAATTATCATAATGTTCCTACTCCAGTCTGTGATACTTATTTAATTGATTTTAACACGAATACAAATACTGTTAAACAGAGAATTAATGAATATTTTAGAAGAAATAGATTATGGAGAGAGTGATAAATTTTATGCAAATATAGCAACTAAATTAATGTAATATAATATCAGATGAAAAACTTCTAGACGAGGTTAAAATGGAGTGACGCTTCGACGCTGTATTACCTCTGGGTACGAAGTTTAAAAGTGTTTTTCGCATTCACTATTGTGAAAATTTATTTACGTCACGACTTTTGGACGGCAAAACGCTTGAAAGTTTGACTTGGAGACTAAATTCAAAAGTCGTGACGCGATATTTTATCTTATTGTAAATAAATTTTCACAATGTGAATGCGAAAAACACTTTTGAACTTCGTACCCAGGTAATACAGCGTATAAGCGTCACTCAAAATGATATCAGTCATTTTGAGTGGTAAATCCACGCACAGGAGCGTCACTCCATTTTAACCTCGTCTAGAGGTTTTTCATCTGATATCACTACTTTTGTAAGGCAATTGTTCTCGGAAAAAATACACTTTTGTCAGAAATATGTCTATTTAAAGGTCTTATCATTGGGAAATTGTAATTTTTCGGGTAAAACATTTGCATCCACATTTCACAAGTTTTGTAAATAGCAAATTTCCACTTTCATTAAAAAAGTCCCATTTTCCCCTTATTGGACATTGTAAAATGTGATTAAATTTCAAAATATCCATTAAAAGAGTTTTAAAGTAATTTTGGACCCATTACTTTATTGAAACATATTAATTTCCAACCACCAAAGCTCTGGAAAGTGCATTTTTTATGTATCCCCCGAACAAAAGTTCAATTTCATACATTCAGATGCCAAAATGCCGATTTATGACCAAATGACAACGAAATGGTTATGTTTTTTTATTCACTTATTACTTTTGTCATATATATTCATTTATTCGTTATTCGTTCTTATTCGCGAATAAGAACGAATAATTATTCATTTATTCGTGAATAAGTTGTAATAGTTATTACTTCTTACAACTTCTTTTTCAATTTTATTTTATCACCGAATACAACAAGCGACTCGAGGCCCTCGATATGACATCACTAGAAAGAAGGAGAGTAAATACATCAATTGTATTTATTTACGATATCGTTAATGGATACGCAAACTGTCCTACTGTACGCAATGATATAGCAGTAGGTGAGAGCATTCGTACCTTGCGCCACACTAACTACCTAAAAATCAAGGACAATCTGATGAACAAACAGATTAGAGCTCAAATTCCACAATTGTGCAAATACGCAAACAAAGTGGCTGATCCATTCCAAAATGCAACCAGTCGCGGAAACTTCATCACATCAGTACGAAAAGAGCACAGTCAAATTTTTAGTTTAAAGTACTGACAAATCGTTTTTTTTTTCTTTCATCCTTACTAAATGTATAATGAGGCATAACTGTGATTTTACACAAATTTTTTGAAATTTAGTAACATTGACTGTGATATAGCCATCCATTGAGTTGGTGATTATTTTGACCTGTTATTTATTTATAATGGAATATAGTTACTCTTGTCAATGTACGTAAAAGCAAACAAATCTAAATTGTATAAAAACAAAAGATCAGGTTTTTCATGACTCTTGGAGTCATTTTCCTGCAAAACTCAATATTCAGCCAGTTTTTGGCGGTGAAATAAATAGATAAATAAATTTTCATTCGTTTTCTTATTCGTTTCTTATTCACTTCTTATTCGTTTCTTATTCACTTCTTATTCGTTTCATATATTATTCAATTTTTATTACATTTCTTATTCGTTTCTTGCATGAATAAATGAATAATTATTCGTTCTTATTCGCGAGTAAGAACGAATAACGAATAAATGAATAATCACATAAAATGAATAAGTAATAAAATCTTTTATTACTTATTATTTATTCGTTACACCTATGATTTTCAGTGAAAATAGAGCAAGTTGAAAAATTCACTTCAATCCGACCTATTTTTCGACCATGGCCTCAGATCACATTGTGACCACTTTTAATCGATTGCTCGTCGAAAATTGAGCGGATATGGTCTTTCATGAGCCTTTTTCAGCCAGTAGATGCGTATTTTTGGCAGAAATTTCATCGTAGAATGCGACTACGTACAAATTCCGTTCATTGATGAATTGCCTATGCCCAGAACTTGGAAATACGAATTTTCCCGGATATGTGGCATATGCCATTTTGTTGATATGGTAGCCGGCTACAAACGCTCAGTTTTTGGTAAAACATTGTAGGGCTGATTTTTGAGAAATCACGTTTGGTGTGGAATTTAAGGGGGTCGATTTTTCATAAAAATCGACTTTTTTCTTTTATATTACATAAACATTGGCATGTGTGTATGAAACTTTTTGAAGGTCTTCTCAAATAATTACGAGCTGACTTTGCTCGATGGGTGTCTGAGTTGATCTAGTGTGCGAAATAAATACTTGAAAAAATCGTATACATGCAGGCTAGTGAAGCCATAGCCAGCTCTCCTGTAATGCAAATGTCAATCTGAGAACGGGTTTCGATGTGGCCCGACACCAGCTACAGCTTGGGCATATCGGCACCGGAATCTGTGGTGGTCTAAAAAGTTTCCGGACAGACGAACGGACGAACGGACGGACGGACGGACGGACGCACAAATCAATACTTTCATAGAAAATCAAGATCAAACTGCCAATGCCCATAACTTTTTCGTTTTTGGACCAATCGGGACACTTAGACCGGCGTTGAAAAGGTGGCGAGGAGGAGCTTCTCTTGGACACCTCAGACAACCCCCTTCGTAAGATATGGGTATAGATTTGAAAATTTATCGAAATT
>NW_022598244.1:0-2053 GCF_009176505.1 Sitodiplosis mosellana | reverse complement strand
GTCAACGCTCGTTCCGCCGTATATTCGCACGATGAACTCACATGCAAAATTATATTTTTACATTGGATTTACGAAATATTCTTAAACCTTTTGTTCATCCTTAAACGATATAATTCATTTGACTTGAATTCAAAACAAAATATCTCATTTAGTATAGTATTTGCAGTAGAGAATGGTCCCGAATTATTTTTCCGCAAAATTAGCTTAGATCATCATAAAAACTCATGAAACGCGTAGAAAACCACTTTTTGAGACACTTTTCCGTTCGTGTGCCGTCGTTGTCGACTCCGATTGGCTTCAAACTTTCTGGGATTTCATTTTTTGGGAGAAAAATAAGATTCTGAAAGTTTCATTTTTTATTTATTAGTTATTGATCTAATACAGATCCTTTACAATCGTCGCTTATCTTTAATTGCTTTTACATATTTGTTTCTTTCTACATTATTTACATATTCTGATTTTCTTTCTCAATTTTCGTCGAAATTCTCTTGGAAAAAATTGAGGGCCAAAAACCAAACTTCTGCAAATGCGATCAACAAGAAACTTTTAGAATCTTATTTTTTCTCCAAAAAATGAAACCTCAGAAATTTTAAAGCCAATGAGAATCGATTTACGGGTACCTCTCATACAAAATTGTCGAAGTTTTAGTTAAAGTGACCGATTTTTCACTTTATCTTTATTATTATATTTTCACTGCCTTTATTTCAAGAAAATTCACAAAAAATAACCAAAATTACCTACGGACAACGCAAGCCAACGGTACGGAAAAGTTCGGGACTACCAATGTAATTCATTTTATTTAAACATATATTCATCAACAAATTCTTTCCCAACAAAAAAATTGGTAAAATTCTCAAATTTGAGGCAGAATGGAAGTTTGAATTATTTCTGTATCTAGTTTTTTAATCAAACGAATCGATGCGACAAGTGATTAATTTTCGAAAATATAAAGAAATTAGTTATTTGTCCATTCTCTGAAGCATTCGTTTCTGCTGCGAATCATAGGGAATTCGAAGTTGTAGCAATTTTAGAGCAAACAAAGATGTTCCGAAAAACGAATTTATTTTTTAAAAATAAAATGATTATTCGTCTTAACTTTTCTTGAGCGGTGCATGGTGAAGCCAAATGTTGCGAAAACCAAAAATTACGAACAAAAATTTCTTTTTATAAACCTTCAATTCAAGATTTTAACAACAAGAGCTTTGTGCGATTTTAGATTTGCGACATGTTCGATCCAGTCATTGTAAATATTCCAGATATAACTTTTTAGCTAAGCGTTCAGTTTGATGAGTTTGCATGCATTCCGTACAGAAATTGTTCTGTACACATATACACGTTAACTTCGCAAGCTGAACGCCCGGCTCATGCGATATATTTAGCTCATTTGCAATCACTGCTTTCAAGAGTCCACTAAGATTTGAACGATTCGAACGAATTTAACGAAGAGAAATGCTTTTCGTAATTGTTGTGTTTTATTGGCACATAGTGTTGGCCTCGCATGTAACCTCAATTCGAAGAGCAGAGTTCAATAAGTGAAAAAAGTACAAAAACTACCCCAAAGTGGGTAAACCTCACTCCTCACCCCCAGAATAATTGCATTTTTGGATTTCTCGTCGAAAATTAGCTATACCTTCCAAACATTAGTTTTTGATAAAACCCTCCACTTTGGTTCAAATCATCTCTGAATGTGCAGCGGGAAAAATTGATTTTTTTCTATATGTTCAACAAAGTTTTAGATCTCGTTGGAACCTACAATTTTGCTGTAGACAGTCATCACTTATCTCTTATTAGTAAGGAGATAATGTCCTTGCTAACTCTTATCAATTATCACTGTTATCTCCTCATTGATAAGAGATAAGTGATAACTGTCTGCAGCAAAATTGTAGGTATCAACGAGATTCAAAACTTTGCTGAACAAAATTTTGCTTCATCGCATATGCGGTACGAGTAATGGGAGAAAAACCGAAAAAACCCAAAAAAATCCGTATAAATGTATAGAAAAAAATCATTCATAGGTACACTTCGAAATCGAACAAGTACACTTGATGTGACG
>NW_022598243.1:0-2271 GCF_009176505.1 Sitodiplosis mosellana | reverse complement strand
CGCATAAACGCGGAAGTCAATTTTGACTGTTTTGGTTTGAGGTTTGATACCTAAAACAATCGCCGTATTTTCGCGCAGATCGTCCGGAATCCATACGTGGCCGTTTTGCATACTCAGTTTTCTCGACAATGTGAACACCAAAAGGCCATGTGTTGTGGTCGGAACAACGCGGAACCGTGATCGCCATTGCTCACCAGACCACACTGCGATGATTACCGAAAATCGCTTAAATGAAACCGCATCATAAGACATAACCTTAAAGTTGTTGGTGTCTTTGAATGAAAATAGGCCATCTGTGCCTGGACTAAGGAAAATTTGGCGATTTCCCACCTCTTCGAATTGGCCATTGTTCGTGTTTAATACAAACATATCATCACTTTGCTTACAGCGCAGCTGGAACATTGAGATTGGCAGTTTGGCAGAAATATCACTGCGTAGTTTGCTAATCGAATGAATAGGTGCACACGGTGCTGCGTGACCAGAACCATTAAACGAGGTGATCAGGCAGCGATAACAGCGTGTAGCATACCATGAAAATTCACAATTGGCAACAGAATGAATTGCATCACAGTTGAAACAAATTTCCTGTGGATATTCGTGTGCACCGGCGTACAATTGAGAAACAAATTTTAGCTCTGGACCTTTTGAAGTAACGTCAATTGCAGCATCCCGAATTTGATTCATTTTTCAGTTCGATGCAACGTCAAGAGAATCAGGCATTTTGCTGGTCGATGGGGCAAGTGATTCGGCCAATTTGACTGTCGATGCAGCGTTCAGTAATTGCTTCATTCGGCTCTTCCGTACAATGTCGAGATATTCGGGAATTTTTCTGGTCTGTACAATAACAAGCACTTTAGGCATTTTGCTGTTCAATGGAATGGTTAGTACTTCAGCCCACGATAGATTCAATGAAAAGTCAAGGTCTTGACTCGAATCAAAGTCAACAAATTCGGGATTTTCGACTTTCGATGCAACGTCAAGTGCTTGGAACATTTTACTGTTCGATTCAGCTGGAAATTTAGGTGTTTCGACCGTCGATGCTAATCAAGTGATTGAAGCAATCTGTCGGTGTGGTTCTGCAACAAAGAATCAAGATTAGCTTCTCATAATACATACGCTATGCGATAAAAACCAGTTGCACCACACAGACATTTGACGATGCAACGATTGATTATATTTATGATTAAGAATATTTAATTTGCCATTCAATAACGTATTTTTTTCCATGTCAATTGTACAACCCTTTGTAAATAAATGTAAGAAAGGTCAATTTCCAATTAATTACGTTTCGATGCATCGCAGTTGAATCTGGTGTGTTTTCACCTTGAATAAAAATACAAAACAAAATTCAAAATAAAATGTATGTAAAAAACAGTTGACGATGCAAGACGTATTGATTTATTATTAACCCTTTGATGCACAATTTTTTGTTTTTGAATCATTTTAATATATGTTTTGTGCCATGATAAATAGAGAAAGACTTCATACTTAGATTTTTGAAAAATTGCGTATTTGTCGAGAAAATCGGAAAAGAGACAAAAGTGTCAAATCACTACAAAAGCTTGAAAAAATTAAATTTCATAAAACTAATGATGCAGAAAGTTAAATTGATGTGTTTTGGTCCTACGAGACCTAATTTGACAATTGAAAAGAATGAACAAATCCACAAGATAAGAGGAGGAAAAATGTGGAATTCTGCTATAATTTCGCAATTTTTTTACAGCAGTACATGAACAGAAAAAACTTTCCATTCAGCCAGCCAATTGTAGCATGTAAAGTATCAAATGAAAGCTAATTCAATTCCCTACATTTGTTTCCAAACGAGAATGCAAATATATTCAGTGGTTTCATAGCTATAGCGTCTGGCGTATCTGGTTACTTTAGGAACCGATATGTGATAAAGGGTTAATTTGAACAGATCGAAATAAAAAAGATGTGGAATAGTCTGAATTTCGTTTTTTTAAAGTACGATTTTCGGGTTTTTCAGTACGATTTTCAGTTTTTTAATACGATTTCAGTTTTTTTAGTACGATTTTCGGTTTCTTTTAGTATGATTTTAGGTTCACCCATACCGATATATTCATCAGTAACCGAACTTTATTACGGTAGGTGTATTGGACATTATTCATCATATACACCAACCTAGCGAGTAAACACTCCATTTTTACGTGTACTCGAACCAACTCATCTTCTGTACACGAGTATTCCACGACTTAAAGTGCCACCCGGAGCACTCCACGGGCCTTAACATGGGCCGTAGTCTATCAATTC
>NW_022598242.1:0-2656 GCF_009176505.1 Sitodiplosis mosellana | reverse complement strand
ATAGCCCCTGTTATGGCCATACAAGCAATTCTCTGTAGGTGGTCAAGCTTTTTTTGCGCGGTGCATTTAGTTGGTTAGGAATGCACCATATGATAGCATCGGTTTCACGATGGCTGTATAAATCCACTCGATGCTTTGTGGATTTAAGCCCCATGAGTTGCCAATCGCAGAGCGACAACACCAGAAAATGCGGAGGCATTTGCTAACACGGTATTCAATGTGTTTTTGCCAGCTAAGTTTCGGGTCAATGAAAACACCTAGGTATTTCACTCCGTCACTTGGCTTGATTTCAACGCCAAAAAGTTTTGGGCTTTTGAACTCTCTGAGATCCCGTTTCCTCGTGACAATTAGGAGTTCTGTTTTGCTGGGGTTGACATTTAAGCCAGTTTCCCGGCACCAGTTCTCCACAATTTTCAGAGCATGTTGGGTCAGATCGCATAAGATACCCAGGTGTTTACCTCTGACCGACACTGTGAGATCATCAGCATAGCCATTTGCATCGAAGCCCATGGTGTTTAGGCGTTCGAGCAGGCTGTTCATGACGATTATCCACAGTGTGGGAGATAGAATACCACCCTGTGGTGTGCCTTTGGTAGCTTGCACGTTGACCGTTTGGTCTTTATGAGTGAAGGTTATCACTCTATGTGCAAGCATGAATTTGATCCAATTTCGTATATTGGATGAAATGTTACATTTGTGTAAATGGTTGTACACTGTATCGAGGGAGATATTGTCAAACGCACCTTCTATGTCCATAAAGGTCGTTATCATTATCTCCTTATTTTCCAGTGTGGTTTCGGCTTTCGAAATGAGCTCGTGAAGCGCTGTCTCTGTCGATTTACCCTGTTGAAAAGCATGTTGGCTTTTGTGTAGGTAGCCCGACGTGTCCAGCTGCTCTTTGATATACCTATCAACCAGTCTTTCCAGTCCTTTTAAAAGAAATGAGGTCAAACTGATTGGCCTGAATGACTTTGGCGAAGTATAGTCCTCTTTACCTGGTTTTGGTATGAAAACTACCTTCACTTTTTGCCATCCGTTGGGTATATATCGAAGTTTCAGTGACGTTTTGCAAATAATTTTTACATAGCTACTGATTAAGTGCCATGACTTTTGGAGCAAGGCTGGGTAAATTTCATCGAAGCCAGGGGACTTGTAGGCTTCGAATGATTTAATTGCCCATTCCATTCTGCTGTCTGACGTAATATAATCAATGGTTTCTGAATCCACTGCCTCTATCTGCTGAGAAGGTAGCGATTGGAGGTTAGGATCTGCCTCTGACTGTATACAGGGAATATTACCCGGAAAGTGGATATCGAGTAATAATTTTGCTGTTTCTTCATTTGTTTTCGTGTACTCGCCGCTTGAGTGTTTAAGGATGCCTGGTCCTTTTGAGGGGTCCTTGGATAGAATTGAGTGTAAGCGTGAGGTTGCTTTCACTCCCTCTATGCTTTCACAGAACTTCCTCCATGAGTCCCTTTTTGATTTCCTGATCTCTCTTGTGTATGACGCTCTACTTTGCCGTAATAGCGTCCAGCTGGTTTCCTCATTCGGCGTATTCCGACTTTCCATAGCGGTTCTGAAAAGACGACGCGTTTGCTGTTTGAGGTTTTCCAGCTCTTGGTTCCACCCGAGGGGCAAATCACTCTAAAGTAATTTGTAATAGAGAAAGTAATTTACGTGTAAAAATCTCGATTACTTTTGAAAAGTAATCGAGATTTTTACACGTAAATTACTATCTCGATTACTTTCTCTATTACAAATTACTTTAGAGTGATTCGCCCCTCGGTTCCACCAGTGAGATTTTTTTGGTTTGTTAATTCTGCCCGGACATGCTTTCAGGCACGCTTTTTGCAAAGTGTTCGAAAGAAAATGCACGGCAGAATCTAATTGCTCCTTGTTGCAAAGGTTATTAAAATTTATCCTTGAATGACCGAGTCTGTTTGCAACCGTTTGATTGAATTGCTCCCAGTTGGTATTGCGTGGATTGCGGAAAAGCTCGTTAGGCTTTGTGGATGAAATTAGCTGGAAATTTATCTCTCTGTGGTCGGATAACGTATCCTCCAGTGAGACATGCCAGTTATTTATCCTGTTTACCAACGATTGGCTGGCAATCGTTGTATCTAAAACCTCGCTTCTTGTTTTAGTAATAAAAGTGGGGGAGGTGCCCTTATTAATTATATCCAGCTCAGTTGTTGCTAGATATTCCAATAAGTCTTCGCCTCTCTTATTGATGTTACTGCTACCCCATACAATGTGGTGAGCATTTGCATCGCTACCAATGATGATAGGGATACCACTTTCTTGCGAGTGATCAACAGTTTGTTTAACTAAATCTCCGGGTATGGCCTCAGTTGAGTCTTCGGCCATGTACACCGAGCTCAAAATGATCTCTTCTTGACCGCTTGAGTCGCTGTACGAGTTAAGTTTTACTGTGGTTACATCGCTAGAGCTGAATTGCGGTAGCAATGTTAATTGTAGCTGTTTGGAAGCTATAATACAAGCTCTAGGTTTTTTGTTTTCATGTGTTGCATAAAAAATGTCGCAATTTTTCCCATGAAAACCTTTAACCTTAAAGGTTTTATAATCGAACCATGGTTCTTGGATCAAAACTGTTGATATAATGAAACAAAGTGTTTTCCTTTTTTATTTTTTAACA
>NW_022598241.1:0-1808 GCF_009176505.1 Sitodiplosis mosellana | reverse complement strand
TTGCATTTCTGTACAGACACGAAATTCGCAGTATTTTTTCGAAATACAGGGTGGCACTCGAAGTGTAACTAAAACAGAAGACTATAACTTTTTTGTTTTTTGATATTTTTTATTGCTCTAAGGGCACAAAATGTTGCAAAATGATACAAAATTTAGAATCAGCCTCCAGATTTTATTTTCAGTGGCACTGGATCGAGTAATGCCCTCACGTCCACCATTTTTTTAAAATGTGTTTGCACGGAAATGGTAGTTTTGACAAAAATAGAACTTTTAGAAGAAATCTAATATAGCTTGAGTAACCACAAACTAGCTCCAGTCTTTATTGGACCACTATCACCCATGTATAACTCCTTTTGAAGGTCGGAACTGTGATAGTCCCGAATTATGGGATTTTCTCACCATTTTCTCCCTTTTGACCCCAAAATAAGTGTCATCATGTGACGTCATTGGTGTTGGGGTGAAGATTGGAGCTCTATATATATAAACCAGGCCATAATGGTTCCAGAAGATTCCAATAGAATACTTAAATTAAACCCATTTTAGAAGAAAGCCATGCTTCGGTGAAAAAAACGACTTTTTAGAGCTCATTTTGGTCGACTTTTGGCTGTCGATTTTGATGAAGAGGGTTTCCAAGGACTTTCGTTCCTAAAGTATATTGCAAGGCACTTTTAGCCCACAAAAATACCAAACATGGGTTATCTCAATGTGAAGACTATAGCCAGAATAGGAACTAATTCCAAAAACCCACGTTCGTGCAGAGCTCATGTTGTTGAATCGTAGTCTTGAAGTTATAACTCGATCGAATGCAAGTGATATTGAAATCTGGAAGCTGATTCAAAATTTTTAATCATTTTACAACATTTCATGCCTTAAGAACAATAAAAATTACCAAAAAACAAAAAAGTTATAGTTTTTGGTTTTAGTTACATTTCGAGTGCGCCACCCTGTACCAACAATTTTATAATGAATGTAAATTTTTGCCACTTTCAAAATGAAAATGATAGCAAACAAAATCCATAACCATTATTGAAATTGTAGATGAAAAAGAAGAAACATTCATTTACGTTGTGCAGGCCAACGAGAGGGGAAATCGTATCACAAGATTTTACATTAATTACATCGTCCGAGGCATACTTTTGAGCTAGCTTTTGAGTTTTGTGTTCGACATCATCGGCTGCATTCTTTTCAGCTTACTTAAGGATGGTCGCATAAATGAGGAATACTCCATTTATCCCACTCGATTCGAGTAAGTGTGCGAAAATTCAGGAATTCATTGGAATTTTAATTGAAACTTTTAATGTGAAAGGTCGCCATGGAATGAAAAAACCTTATTAGGGTGGATGTGAGTGATGGTGTGCACAATTTTGACTGCAGGATTTTACTACATAGCCAATGGAATGTTTCTTTTCTTTTTCTTTGATATTTGCGAGCATAATCCACCGTTCTACCAACAATTCAATGTCATGCTGAACGATTTTAGCCACAAAGATGTCAATTATCGAACTACCAAGACGAAGCTGTGTGAATTGGTTGATTTTCATACTCTTGTTAGAGAGTAAGGTCAATTTAACATGCAAATGAAGTTTGTTTGTTTTGTATCGACAATTTTTTTTATAGTTTGTTTGAGGATACAGCGGATGTCATGGTGAAATTTCTTCTTATGCAAATTATCCCATCAATGGTTATTGTTTCGTGCCGCGTTTTCCAATTTGAAATAGTAAATAGTCTAAATGTTTTCATTTTTGTTCATTTACTAATACCAACTTCGACTCAGCATTTTTCTAGCTTCGAACTATTAAAAGTTTACT
>NW_022598240.1:0-2552 GCF_009176505.1 Sitodiplosis mosellana | reverse complement strand
GCAGCCAAGTACACTGGTGCACCAGCTCCAACACGTTCGGCGTAGTTTCCTTTACGTAACAAACGATGGATACGACCGACTGGGAACTGAAGACCAGCTCGGCTTGAGCGTGACTTTGCCTTTCCCTTAACTTTGCCTCCTTTACCACGTCCAGACATCTTTGATTATGCTTTTCTCTTTGCTTGTTACTCGTACGACACACGAAAACAGAGTGATGCTCGTACAGCGCTGCGTGTCCCTTTTATACCTTTCACAGTATGGCACACTCGACGAAATGGGCGGAGCTTAGAATTTCGAATCGCTGACGTCATCCACTCACTGAAGCGCTATATAAGAGCGCACAGTTCCAGTGCGAGCATTCAGTTCGTGTTCATCACTCAACCGATAAACATTAGCAATGGCACCGAAAACCAGCGGAAAGGCAGCAAAGAAAGCCGGTGAGGCGCAAAAGAACATTTCGAAGGGAGAAAAGAAGAAGAGACGCAAGCGGAAGGAGAGCTACGCTATCTACATCTTCAATGTGTTGAAACAAGTTCATCCAGACACTGGTGTCTCCAGCAAGGCCATGTCAATCATGAACAGTTTCGTCAACGACATCTTCGAGCGTATCGCCGCTGAATCTTCTCGTTTGTCGCACTACAACAAACGATCGACCATCACCAGTCGCGAGATCCATACGGCTGTCGGTCTCTTGTTGCCACGAGAATTGACCAGGCACGCAAGGACTGAAGGAATAAAGGCTGTCATCAAATACACCAACTCGTAACAAGAATCTAACATTGCCAAAAAGAAAAGCAATTATTTGCCTTAAACGTTTCTAACACTACCTACCTAAATTAATTAACTAACTAATTAATTAACTAAAATAAAAATATTGTATCCTATATTGTATTCACCTAAGACAGCCAGTACTTGGCAGAGAAATAAATTGAATTGAATTGAAATAATTTCTCTGCATTTCCCCGAAAATCATACAAAAAACGGCCTTTTTCAGGGCCACCAAACAATAATTAATGAAGAATTTGAAAAATTCCATACAAAGTTTCAACTTTGTAACTTGTTTATCATTATTTTACAATTTTACCCATTTCATTTCATTATGAAAAAAGTTTCAACGGATTTATCAATCATTTATACTCTTTCAATCATCCAAAAATCAAAACCAATGAGCCATTTTTTCAGTTGAAAATTAAATAAATCTGAAATCAAAAACTATCATTTATTTGACTTTCATAGGTGAATTGAGTGAGTGCGAAGATCATTTTCGATGCTTTTTGCGAGTTTGGCAAGTGTTGAACGTATTTGTTTGAAATATTTTCTGTGAGAAGTGTGCAAATCACCAACATTCGTAGTGACAGATCGTGTATTTATGTGTAAGCCATTTTGTCTCAATCGTGTACAGAAATGAGAAGAAATTCTCCATTGCATGAAACACACAGATACAGAACTAACTGTTTTGTTTGACTGTGTGCACATTTTACTTTGTTTTCTTTGTTCTCAGAAGTTGTGTGCTTCTTTTTCACTCAAATACAGCGTGTGATTGTACAATTGCAATATGATTGACACTTTCATGACATTGAAGCGTAAGCGATTTTCACGTAGTATTCATCGCGCAAATATTTCTTCTGTTGCGATATTGCTCACAACAATTCATGATATAATTAGAATTAGACACAGTGCGAACAGAATTAGTTGAGAATTATTAATTAGTAAACGCTGAAGAAACAATAATCGTTTCTATGTCTATCAAATGCATTATGATTTAATCAAAAATTCATGAACATTTTCTATTGGCAAACGTATCGAACAGTTGATTGCACTGAGATAGAGCACAACAATGCTAACAAAAACAAGTTTATTCCAAATATGCATGGATGTGGCAATTGCTCTTTGAAGTAATATCGAATCTACTGATACCGTTTTGTCTTTACCCTCCAATTGAATCAATTGCAACCCTTTCGCTTGGCGTGTTCGGTGTATGTGACGGCATCACGAATGACGTTCTCCAAGAATACTTTCAACACACCTCGAGTTTCCTCGTAGATCAAGCCGGAGATACGCTTGACACTACCACGACGAGCCAATCGACGAATGGCTGGCTTGGTGATGCCTTGGATGTTATCACGTAACACTTTACGATGACGTTTTGCGCCTCCTTTTCCCAATCCCTTTCCTCCTTTACCACGACCGGTCATCTTGATTAAGTTTGTAGTATGTTCTTCACTCGACGAAAGACAAAAACGAACTGATGCCTGCTACTGAAGCGTCACCGTATTTATACACTTCATGCGTCGTCCCCACTACCGCATCGAACACAAAATGCGCGCCAAAACTGTCTCCTCCGTACAAAGAAATATCGCTTTTCGATTACATTTTCTTACGATTTGGTTTGGCATTTTGATTGTTTCAAATAATTTTTAATCAAAATCAATAGAAATTCAAACATATTACAAAAAACGCCCAAATTCTAACATTTAACGTGAATACAGACGACAATACACATACGACGATCGTAGCGTCGCTTCTCCTGCGTCTAAAAGTATAAATAGAGT
>NW_022598239.1:0-2691 GCF_009176505.1 Sitodiplosis mosellana | reverse complement strand
GTTTCATAGCAGCCATTCGCATCACAAGCAAACCGTTCACACAATAGTTTTTAGTTTTGTAGCAATTTACTTTTTCATCACCACGTTACATTTCCGCACGGTTAGATCGCAGATTTTGCAATTTATTTACACAACGGCGAAGAGTCAATACGTTCTTTTTATGCTCACGGGTTCAATTTGAATATTCAGCCGCTTTGGAGGCGGCGTATAAATGCCTCAGTACTTTCAATTTATGATTTCTTATTAGGAAAGTTAATTAACATGGCACTGAGAGAAAGAATTGCATATACGAGACGATTAGACAATAGGAACCAAAGAAATGTGAGAAACAGAGACTTAGTCAGAATTGAAACGTATGGCACGGACTATGCCCGTAACCAACCGTTTATTCTAGCGTGTAGATATTTTAACAAAGTAAGACAATCGTTCTTAGATTCGGCATCAAGACAAATATTTAGTCGGAATGTATTCAATTTAGATAATCGTGTATTTGAAGAATTGTATGTATAGTGATGAGCGGTGAACACAATTGGTCTCCACAGAGTATCATTTCGAAGTCATTAGGGCTGGTGCCTGGGCTATCCGATCGGGGAGTGTTTCATTGCTGGTGTAAAATTGTATTTTGTAAATGAATTGTATGATATTATTCAGTCTGTGATTAGACGGTGAAATGAACAATAATAATAATTGATGAATCACATGAAAAATATTCCAAACAGAGTAGTGTCAGAACAAGAGAAAAATGATTTGACAATAAAATGTCCGAAATGCACAATAGGATATGCCTCAGCAGAAAGCCTTGTCAAACACCTATCAAAAATTCACAGTCTTGATCGTAATTTCAGCAATGATTTGCAGCAACATCACCAGGTATGTCCAAAGAAAAAAGTTCTTCTTCTGAGAGTTTACAAACGACGGCACAAGCGATATACACACAGACATTGTGTTGACACACGAAGAGTGTTCAAAGAAAAAAGTGAGCGAAACATGTGCATGCACGCTCCGCGCAGCTCATCGTAAGTGTGAAGAGTATAATGAAAAAACAGCGAATCTGTGTGAGCAGAATCCCTATTGTGTATTGATGCGTTTCGTTGGACGCAACGCGTGAAAAATATCTGTTATTTTTATGCGATATTTTTATCCCATATGAATAAAAATATCCCGTAGTAATCTCTGATTTGATTTGTTTATATAAATGGAATGCCATAGCATACTGCAAAATAAACACTCTAATTTGGAATAATAATTTATTTTACAAAATCTTTGAGCTACTATCAAGCTCGGTGTACAGTATGAATGTGTTTATATTCCATACAATGTTCGCAACGTTTGTAGTTTATTATGGATTACAAAATACTTTTGGAGCACGATTTAGATTCACTAAATGACTGGGACTGCTGATTCAATCTTTTAACAATTTTCCTTGCTTGGTGATTGACAATTCCTCCGGGACATTCATCTCGTACTCGACCTCCGAAATTCCTTTCAAAAACCCGTTGAGATTCTGTCGCAATAGCAAAAGTCTGATAACTTCGTGTGCATCTTCGAATTTGATTAATTCCGCTTCATTAACGCAGCCGCTGTTATGTGATCCATAAAAATAAACGTTCGAAATTTTTCCATTTTTTGTGAATGATAATATTTTGGCAGGCCAAGGGCTGTAGGATTTCATTTTTGCTAGAACCATTTGGTTTACGCCCAAAACGATGTTGTTTTCCTTCTTCTTCCTCTTACTTAATCGCCAAGCCGCGTCAATAAGTTGATTTAAGCTTTTTCCGATGCTGCTGACCGGTTCCAATGAATTTTTTTTGCAATCAAATCCGATTGTGTAACGTTTAGTCCTTGGCTGTTTATTCGAACATCAAGATGAAATTCTCGGTCAGATATGCCTTGTATTCTTACGTTGTTCGTCATCATCTTGCCATTTTGGATAACAATGTTCAAATCAACGTTTTTTATTCGATTTAGTTTCACAAAACATTCTTTTATTTTGCATTTTTTTATGAATAAGTTATTGAAGGTTTTGACTCTATCCACCGTTTTATCTTTGGCGACTTTACCCATGTTTTTTATGGTGTCTTTTGCTGAGCTCACTTGAATTTCATCTAACGCATCCAACAGATTCATGCACCACTTTTGCTCAACCTCATCACATACTCGTTCTCATCATCATCCCCATCAATATCTGCGCTTGATCTTAACTCTACAACTGTCAACATTTCACAACTTTCTTTTGTTTCATTGAATTGTCGTCGATACATATTTTATTTATATATTAATTATTTTTAAGAAAATGACGGTTTCCAAAACAAAAGCTGCTGCACCTGCAGTTCTTGTACTAATTTTATCAAAACGCAGCAAAGGAAAAAATCGTCGACGTAGAATGTGGGTCCGTGACTGGATAAAGCGGAGAGAAATTGAAGATACTGCACAAAACCTAGTTCGTGATTTGAGAAATGAACAAACTGACGATGAATTTAGAAAGTTTTTTCGAATGTCACTCCAACACTTCGATATTTTGCTTGAAAAAGTGAGTCCAATTATAGCCAAGAAAGATACAACCTTTAGAACACCGATATCATCAGAAACCAGATTAACCATCACCCTTCGTTATTTGCAACATCGTTTTAGTAAAACAATGTCATTCTAGAACATTCGTTTCATAGCAGCCATTCGCATCACAAGCAAACC
>NW_022598238.1:0-1553 GCF_009176505.1 Sitodiplosis mosellana | reverse complement strand
CTTCTGAACTGTCACAAATTTCATTTCTTTTTCATATTTTTTGGATTTTTCGACAGATTTGCATTGGCTATGAGTAAGGGAGATGGTCTAGTTATGAGACAGCGCCAGTTATGAGACAGTCAATTATTTCTGTCGTACGCTATGGAAATGTTGGTATGAGAGCTGTCAATGTTCTTTATTTGATGTCCGCCAGTTTTTAGGCGAACACCGAAGTGAATAGACGCATTGCTTGTATACGCACCAAACATCGTGTTGAAAATCGTGTGAAAAAAGGATTTGGAATATTTTTCATAGTGCCAATTTTTTGTGAAAATCAAGTTAAAAAGGTGAGTGTAATGCATTAAAATGTTGTATTTTGATTATATTTTGTGATTCTGGTTCGGATTGTTCGATTATGTGTTGTGGAAAATTTTTTGTGAGTAATGTTCAAAATGGCGTCTCGATCCGGTTATGAGACACCGTGTTGCCCAGTTATGAGACACTCTAGATTTTGCACTGAAAGCGTATAGAAACGTCATATTTTGTCATTTTTGTTGTCAAAACGCATTTATATGCAATTACAATTGTATTTTAACTAATATTCTCGGATTTTCAGCCATGTCTCCTCCAAAAAAGGCTACGCCTAGTCGAAATAAGGTGGTCGAAAATTTTGATGCGCTGTTGCAAGCCATTAAATTATGTATAGTGGAGAAGAAAGGTATTCGAAGGACTGCCCAAGAACATGGAATAGATAAGAGCACCTTACAGCGCTACGTGAAGAAAGTTGCAGACAATTTTGATGATATTGCAACAGTGACAGCCCTCTGAACTATCCAGCTCGGTGTCACTAATGTCTCTTGCAAGCAACACTTCGTCGGTTTTGGATGCGGTTGGCCCTCTACAAGGCAAAACTCCAAAACCAAAGTCGAATCGTGGACGAAAACCGATGGAAAGTGCTGAATTGACTTCTCCGGAAACCATGTCCGTTTTGAAGCAAAAGGCACTTGCGAAAGCGCAAAAAGCAGCAGCGAAAGCGGAAAAGGCAGTAAAGAAAGCAACGCCAAAGAAGCCAACCCCTAAGAAAGCAGCACCGAAGAGAGCAACATCAAAAGCAACACCACCGCCCAAGCGCCGTAGAACTGAAAAATCACCACCGTCCGATGAAGACACGGACTTCTGCATCATTTGTTTGACGCTGTTACCAAACAAATTGACTGCTGAAAATTCCATCCAATGCAACGTATGCACGCGGCCAGTTCACTTGAAATGCGCTGACATGCGTGCAAGCTTCTTTACTTGCAAACACTGCGACAGTGACATGGAACAAGAAGAAGATGAGGATTTCGATGATGATGATGAATGAAAATTGTTATTTCCTTGTCATGTAAGGCCATTAAAGGCCCAATTTTCTTTATATTAGCCATTTAAGGCCTTTATAATAAATAAAGAATAATATTTGAACATTTTATGATGAGTTTCCTTCATATTTATCCACTTGTATTCAATTTTTCTGGGTGTCTCATAACTGGACCAAAATTTTTTTGGGGCCAAAAAAATAGTCCTCACAAGATTGG
>NW_022598237.1:0-1177 GCF_009176505.1 Sitodiplosis mosellana | reverse complement strand
CATTGCCTGGGCGATTATGTTTGAACAGGAACGATGCCACTGATTCGTCGCTTGGAACGTGCATTCCGTTCAGAATTGAGTCAACCGTCGCCGGTCGACTGGCTATGACATCCATCTCGCCGTTTGCCACGGCGGTCGTCTTTTCGATCGGATTTGTGGCTGGCACCTGACCAAATCGAACGCCGATGAATTGCTCTTCGAACCGAAATTCAGTGAGACATTGTTCGTAGACTTGTGCAATTCTGCGGGAAAAATGGAACAAAATCGATTTATTGATTTTTTATTCAAGCAATTCGATGATCTCGCACCGAAAAAGGTGCCGAGAATCTTGAAAAATGCCAACATGAATGATTTTCTCACCGAATGTTCGTCGTTTGAACGAAATAGTCCTTGAAATTGTTGTCGAACGACATGCCGCTACTTTGAAAGTCATCTTTGACCATTCGAAGTATTTGCTTCGTCTCCAGCTCGATTTTGAACCAGTATTTGGTCAGATTCCTGTGCCAATTTGCGTTCATCGTTGCTGAAAATAGAGAAAAATCGAATCGTTTGATTAAATGTCAATTGAAAAAGTGAATTTTAGTTCCGATTGAACGCAACTCAGTGACCGATCGTTTCAATGACCTCAACATATTCGATGTTTCCATTGAATTTTTCAATATTTCGATTCATTCGGTTCAATTGATCGATTGCCAAATGATTTAATGTGAACCAGCGAACCGATTGACATTCATTCGCAATGGAAATTCATTCCGAATGTGCATTTTTGCGCAAGAAAAAATCGGCTTCAATCGAACCACTTACCCAATTGTGAGAATGTGACGTTTCTTGCGTACCAATTCCACAGTTTTCAAACGATTTTCAATTTTTCAATGTTTCTGATGACCAAAATTCAATTCTTTTCAAAATATTCACTTGGATTTTATCCAACAAACACAAATTTGCTTGATTTTCACAAATAACAAAAATACAAAACACGAAATATTTACAGAGCGTACAAAATTGCCAATAGTCAGTGAACAAACGCACACAAAATGAAGTGTCATTGTCGTCGGGCAAATGTCAAAGCATTTCTTGGTGTTCGTTCAGTATGTCGACAGTGTGGAGACTCGGCCACTTGGGTACGGCTGAGTACAATCATGTGATACTTTAGAGCCCGAATCATTTTTTTTCATTT
>NW_022598236.1:0-2223 GCF_009176505.1 Sitodiplosis mosellana | reverse complement strand
AACCTGACGTTGATGCCATTTGATTTGACACAATAATATTCTACTTGTGGTAACACTGTTTTCAACACTCCCACGTCTTGGTTCAAATCAAAAATCCCAAAAAAAATTCAACAATTTAATCTTTAACAAAATCAATAATTCTAAATTTTTCGATGCTAAAACAAATTTAAATCAAATTTTTCTTAAACCAAATCAACAAAGAAAATATTAATTTACTGTGGTGAGAGTGGAATGATGTTTAACTGTAAACGCAAACTTTCGAATCTAACTTTAGGCAAAGGTTTTGTAAACAAATCAGCTAATTGATTTTCAGTTGATATTCCTTTTACGTTAAATACATTTTGTGCAACATTTTCTCTAATTGAATGATATTTGACTTCAATGTGCTTTGTTCGCTTGTGCAGCACTGGATTTTTGATGATTTTCACTGCAATTTCGTTGTCCACAAAAAGTATTGGCGAATTCGAAACGGTTGTTTCATCCACTTCTCGAAGCAAACGTTTTAGCCAAACCAATTCTCTCGATGCGAGTGATGCCGCGATGTATTCTGATTCAGCTGTCGAATGTGACACTGATGATTGTCGTTCAGAACACCAGCTTACTATCCCTTTTCCAAGTAGTAGACAGTAACCAGTGGTTGACCTTCGTATTTCGGTACAACCAGCGTAATCGGCATCACTGTAAGAAAATAACTTAAAATTGTTAGCATTTTTACTTGGAAACAATATGCCATAATTGCTGGTTCCTTTCAAGTATTTTAATATCCGTTTCACTGCTGTCACATGAGCTTCGGTAGGTCGATCCATGAATCGACTGACGTAACCGACAGCAAAACTAATGTCTGGTCGAGTGCCGATTGCCAGATAAATCAGAGATCCAACTACTTGTCGATACGGAAATTTGACGTTCGATGCCTCCTCTGCTTCTGTTGCCTCCAACACTTGTTGATGATTTACTGGTGTTGCTACTGGATTTGAGTCCTCGAAACCAAACTTGCTTAACACCCGGCTGATGTATGCAAAGTGTGAATGAATGGGGCAACATTGTTGACAGCGCCACGCCAAAGCGGTTGCCCAGCCAACTACAGTCAGTCGTAACGCAAAGTGGCACAAGCATGTCCCATTTTCTGCATACAATCGTTGCGTTCATACGCGTGTGTATGCGAAAAATGGTACAAGCTTGTGCCACTTTGCGTTGCGATTGACGTATGCTTCTGATTGAAAAATAACCAGATTAAAGTTAACTAAAACCAAATGAAAAGTAGATTCAAAAAAAATTAGAAAACATATTTCCTGAAAGAGTACCTTTTCTACTTATATTTGGCAAAATTTAAAAAAAATCATAGAGTTGGTTTCGCTGCAGTAAGATTTTGAAATGGATTGTTCACAATTAATTTCTACTTTCATTCTGACTAAACAACAATGTCTTGTTGCAGCAAAACAAAGACTATGATTTCTCTAAAACTTGGTTGAATCTAAGTAGAAATTATTCTTTATTAAAAAATATATCTCTCAAATTATTTGGAATAAATTTTCATTTGGTTTTAGTTCATTTTAATTGGGTTTTCTTTCGAACACAAGCATACGTTAATGCGTTGCAGTAGTAACCAAGTGACAACCAACGTGAAGTTGGCTGCCTTGCCCGGTATGCATTATGTTCACCCTTTGGATGTATGATGGTTGACTCCAATGTATCGATCCGTCCGACGTTCGATTTATTTCGAGTCCCAGAAAATAATTCGTTTCAAACACTTTAATCTCAAAATGTGTTTGCAGATATTCGATGACTGGCTCAATGCATGACTCGCTCGTTGAAATTATCATGCCATCATCCACAAAAATGGCCAAATAAGTTGTATGATTGCCACTTTTTCGAATGTAAACACATGCATCCGCTTCGCTCTCCTTGAACTCAAAATCGATGATGAATTTTCTGAATTTTGCGTTCCAACACCGTGGAGCTTGCTTCAAACCGTATAGACTTTTCTTCAGCCTACATACGCGATCGGTGCCGTCTTCAAAACCAATGGGCTGGCGCATATACACCTCCTCTGTCAAATCACCGTAGAGAAAGGCTGTTTTGACATTAAATTGCTTCATGAACATTTTCTTTTCGGCAGCAATAGCCAGCAGCGTTCGCACTGAAGCAAATTCTACCACTGGACTGAATGTTTCAGTATAATCGATGCCATAACATTGCGTAAAACCACGCGCCACCAAACGC
>NW_022598235.1:0-1715 GCF_009176505.1 Sitodiplosis mosellana | reverse complement strand
ATCCATGGCGCCAAGGTAATGCTCTCTATTTGGTGGGATCAGAAGGGAGTGCTCTACTATGAGCTGCTTAAACCTGGTGAAACCATCAATGGTGAACGCTATCGACGGCAATTGATCAAATTGAACGCAGCAATCAAAGCAAAACGGCCGGAATATGCGACCAGACACGATCCCATAATATTCCATGATGACAATGCTCGGCCTCATCGCACTCAACCGGTCAAAAATTACGTGGAGAACGTCGGATGGCATGTTTTACCCCATCCCCCTTATAGCCCAGACCTTGCTCCTTCCGACTACCACTTGTTTCGATCCATGCAGAATGCCCTCACCGGAACACGCTTCACTTAAGTTCAAGGAATCAAAAATTGGCTTGACACGTTTTTGGCTGCTCAAATCTTTCTGCATAAGGCCTTAGACGGTAATGTTCGTCTCGTTGTTCATTCGGTAGGGCATACAAGACGAATTGTTTTTGAACTGACTCAATTGGGCGTTGGTATTTATTAACGTTAGGACCAGAGACTAAAATTTCAGAATTTAAGAAGATGCCGATTGAGAAAAAAAATTTCATGAACAAAATACGTACTTACCTTACTTCTGTCACATATTTGGAAGAAACCAAATGAAATACGATCTTTTCTGCTGCACAATTATGATTGAAGTTTATTATTTTTCTTATCTACTACGCAGTTTTCAAAAAGTCGCTTGAAATGAATCTGTACTTTAAGAAAAATTAGAATTTTTTTATCGCTTTGATTGCGTTTGTATCACTATCTTCTTTTTTCTCTTGTACCGCTTTGAATACGCCTTTGAAAAATTGAGCATTTTTGGCTTTTCTGTCGATTACGCACGAAAAATCCTTACGTTGCTTTTGCTGCATTCAGAGTTTAATTGCGAATCTGGGATTCCACTCTTGAAGTGCGGGTAAATTGAAGTGAACATATAAGTTTTTCACTTCAGTTTGTAATGATACTCTGTTGCGCAGCGGAGTTTTCAGTCGATTATTCGCACTTATAGATCTTTCCACATCCGACGAGTGTGGTGTGCAGGCCTGAATTCGCGCAAATATTGTCAACACTTCTTTGTAATTTTCCGAGTTTGAGATATCACACGCAAGCACCTTGACGATTTCATTCAAATTTCCATTGCATTTCTGTGAAATTTTCTGATCGATCAGCTCATTGTATTGGAGTTGAATTGAAGCCAAATCAAGGTCAGATCCGAATTGTTTGTGAATTTCACGTAAATCGACATTTTGGTTGAGTGTTACAAAAGGCTGTATCACTTTCATTTTCTTCTCATCGGATTCGAAGCGCTCATCAAGGCCACTTAGAATTGAATCGACAATAGCACTTCGAATGTTTTCGAAATCGATACCAGTTGATTGTTGCCTTGTACGCCCATCTACACGATTCTGAAGTTGAAATCCTTTCAAAGTAATAATTTCGTCCGTTTCTTCGATGTCATTATCAAGCGCATCTTCCCATCCACCAAGAAGGCAATCGGTTTGCAAATTTGAAAGCGCTTTTCGAAGAGAATTGATACTTTGCACTAGACTTACAATCGTTAAATTGTCGCTTTGTAGTTTCTTCTGGTAACGAGAGAAAATATGTAATAAGTCGGCCAAAAATGCGATGACACGAAGATTATCAATTTTCACCAGAAATAAATAAAATCCATTTGCTGTGCTATCACCGCTCTTGTTTTCATCAAAA
>NW_022598234.1:0-4446 GCF_009176505.1 Sitodiplosis mosellana | reverse complement strand
ATTTGAATAGATCAGGCTTCGTTTGCTCTCTGTCTCCCTGTCTCAATGCAGATCTCGCCTCAAAATTGCGAAATAATCTTTGAAAAAAAAAACCACAATCCATTAATTGTAATTGGTAACAAAAAAAAAATGGGAAAAATTGTTGTGATCGAATTAATTTATATTGTTTTATTCGCGTCAATCAATGCAATCGGTCTAGAATATTGCGATTTTTCCCGCTTTGAACATGTCATTGAACATGAAAATGTGAACCGGTATGACGAAATAACAATTTCACAACAATTTCCAAAATAATCCACAATTTAATTTGTGCAAAAACTCTATTCTTAGCCGTACATACCTGTAGAAGGGTTTTGGTCTCGCAATTAAAGCAACTATTTCGCAAAAAAATTGCCTTTTTTCGTTTAATGTTCACTCAAAGAAATGTGCGTCATTTTCTTGACAATGTTCCTACACCAATGGGCCGCTGTGCTGAGTGACATTCACAAAACGAATCGTTCGGCCTCAATGTTTCATCCTTTGAACACCACATTTGATTGGCGTGACGGTTGCTGCGTCAAAACTGCTGTTTTACGAATTGGAAACAGAAAGGGAAATCTCCAAAGAGAAGCAAAATGTTTTTGCTTCGACAGTTTTTTATACTGAAAATGATTATTATATCGTGCATATTTCTAGAGCTAATGAATAGTTTGAAGATTTCAAGTGACATTTACAATTGAAAATGTTGCACAACGGTTCTGATTTCTCAATTGATTCAAAGATGAAAACGATCAAATCTGTTGTACATATATAATTCTCAGTCAGTCAGTCAGTTTTCACACACATTATTACCGTCACAAATGGATGTGATTCGAGTGTAGCGTACAGTTGGATGATACCCGAATTTCATCCGATTCGGACGGGATTGTATGTGAATTAATGGTCAAATGCACCACTGAAGTGGGCAAAAGCATTACTTAATTTAACGGTAAAAAGCATTACATAAATGTTACTTGGGACTTTATACCGACAAATTAACATATGACCATATTTTGCAAGTTTTCAAATTTTTAATTGATGAAAGCTTTGTAATAAAATATTCAAGGAACAATCAACATTCATGATACCCTCCGTAGCAAAAATAAACGAGCGCAAACAAAGTGAAAAGTTATCGAAGTAATGCCGGTGAATGTTTTATTTATGGCTTACAAACTCTCTTATTCACCGCACACCAAACCGAATCTGTACTAACTATTCTCATGGAAATGACACGGAAATTGTTGTTCACGAAGTTTTCACAACAAAGTTATCCGTGGTAAATGGCATACAAGCAAGAGTTTTGGGTTTTGAGCCATGTTCAGTGGTCGATTAATGAATACGCTTCAATTTCCACTTGAATCGTTTGTTACGATTTGCTCAAGTAAACACGACCGAATGATTCACTGGATTATAATGGCCGCGACGCGGCGTCTTGGGCATAAATTTATGATCCTTTGTGAACGAGTGCCCAATCATGCACGTAAATTATTACCATCTTATGATATAATGATTGTATTTATGCGTAACATTTTGCAGGAAAAATGCTTCGAACAATAGCTCTCTCTCTCTCTCTCGGTGTGTGTATGTGTTGAATGCATACAATGTTGTATACAATGAGCAGGCGCGTGGTAGATGAAACAGTGAAGCAGGCAACGAAGGAAAATTAAAATTTTATAGCTTAACTGTTGCATGTTTACTTTAACGTCTCTTTCTTTCGGTTATAGTTTCGACCACATGCGCACATTCAATGCATAGATAGGTTTTTATACGTTTTCGATTGAGTTTTCATATCGTTTCCTATCCACATTGTCGTAGTTTTGTGTGGTGACTTAGTAAAGAGGTAAACTTTCTTGAGAAAAGTCACTATGCAAACCTACGGTTAGTACTTCCCTTGTTCGTGTTTTCCTATCAGTTTTTCTCTCTCTCTCTCTATTTATCCCTTTTTTCGCCTCGCGTCTTTCTCAATAATGATGACATCAAAATATCATAACGTTGAATACAAGATATAAAGAAATTTTTTACTATCAACATTTGCAATATATGTGCAGCGGCGGTGGCAGCAGCAGTAGCATTTGCCCGGGAGACACGTATACATTCATTGTTGGCTGAGTGCAAGTGAGAATTATGATGATGCTTTTCGATTTCAATGTGCACGTCTGAATAAGGATCATCGATATTAATGCACTATCGTCTGATCCTAAGTTCAACCGAAAGAAATGTTGAGAAATAAGTATGACAAGTTGAAAATTTCCTTTGTTGAACGTTTTCTTCCAATTTTATTTGCTTGATGTCACACGTTCCACCGCAGCCAGGTGTTGAACTCATCACTCACAACCAAAGCTTGTGTCATTTGGAATTGTAAGTTCGCATTTCTGAAATTCGAAGAGAATAAGAAGAAAGAGACGAATATGTCAGATTCCGGGTTTATAGGTCGCTGTCAACGGCATTCGCGACGGATGAAAGGGAATTCAACAATATGGAATTCTTGATTCCCAGCAAGAAATGTGCGCAAAAGAAAATTGGCGGATAATGTCAAATAATTGAAAATAACGGGCGTTGAACGTATCGAATCCCTCGTTCATCACACAATTTATAGTCACACATCACGTTCTACATACACACTTTGCTCACTCTCTCTCCCTCGCCTCCCTTATTTTTCTCCAGTTTCTTTTCAGTCGTCTTTCTTCATTTTTCATGCGTCGTTGTCGTCATCGTCTAGTTGATAGAATGCCGCACGATCTCGCAATGAGACCAAAAAGAAATGCGCCAAATGAGAACGAGCAGAGGAAAAAAAAATGAAACGGTGAAGAGGGAGACCAATGCAAAGTCTTAAGTGTGAGTGTGCAAACGTTAAATCACGCATTCAAGTTAAATGATGCAGAAGCCAGAAATTGTTCGCAATCTCGAAACCCGAATATAGTCGTTCACCAACTTTGCCTCCACTGTGATAATCATATTTGTTCGCTTTCTTTTGATGTCTCGTTCGAACATGTTTTCCGGATCGTTTATAGTACGACTGCAACCGAAATCATTGCTTCAATGTGCTTCAATGATGATGAATGATTTGTTTTTCGGCGAGCAATTATTGAAATCGTTCGGCAAAGCACAAACAGATTTTAGTGGTTTTTTTTCCTTTCAATGCCGATTCGAGATTTTGAGTCATGTGCCAAGTTAAGGTTGATCGATTTTCAATATTGCCCTTTTTTCTCTACTTGTGAATTCACTAAACGCGCAGTAATTGCGGTTTTTCCTATTCAATGGTCGATACATATACCGATCAACTGAATCATTCACTGCCACTTTTTTTCGCATCCTTTTTTACACTAGAAAAGAAATTTTTAATTGAATTTCTATCCAAAATAGATCAATGTTGTACGTGACCATTTCTGTTTCAATTCAAGCACCATTATGGTTTCAATTAATTAGAGCCACTTTTTTTCTTGCATTTTGGCTGGGTGTATGCAAAAGTAAATCGAATTCACTGATGCCACATGACAATAATTGAAATTTTATTAAATTGAATCCTTTTTTTGTCGTTCTGCCACTAATGCATCATTTGGATGACCCAATTCCAATGATTATTCACAAATGTGTGTTGTAGGGAAGATTTGGTTTTTGCGATTAGCTATAATGATTTGATTCCATGTGATGAATTGCGTATGCTTAGTGCATGCACATTTCAAAGACGATTTGTTATACATTTTATCGATGAATCATCAATGACGAACATTTCCGACTTAATCACATCAAATGCAAATAGTGTCACTAATTCTGGAATACTACGTTTCCAAGCTCATTTTGCATCTAATTTTAGCCATCAAATGATGTTACAAATGTTTGTACAAAATAGCAAATTTTCATCTTGATTTTCGTAATTGTAATGAAATTAAATCAATGGCTTCTTGGAAATGCAATTGCAACATAGCTGGAAATGGTACCAGTAAAATACCATTGAACAATTTTTGGCAAATAATAATCAATTTGGTTTGATATTTAAAACTCAAAGCTAAAAGCCACAAGCCCAAAGAGAAATGCAGAGTTAAAGTTTTTCCAATTTTTCATTGTTTCATTCGACTGTAAATTCATTCAAAAATATATACCACAATAGAAATGATATGAGCTGCGCTTCACATTGTGGTGAAGAATATTTGTGTGTGAAATGTATATTTTCCGAGAACGAGCAGTAATATTTTGTTTAAATTCAGTTATTGAAACATACAAAATTTGTCGGAATTGATTTGATTGATTGAATAAATCCCGTTGAATTGGTTGTCATGCATGAGACTGCCATGGTTTGGTATTCAACCAATGATGTTATGAATATCATGTTTCACATAGCATTGAATTATGAGTACTGTATCGCACAGCGTATTAACAAAGAATATCATTAAAGTCAGTTCCCCATTCTCACTCGACTAAGCAAGTTCG
>NW_022598233.1:0-4796 GCF_009176505.1 Sitodiplosis mosellana | reverse complement strand
AATGATGCAAAAGTGCTTGGTTTTTGGTCCTCTAAAACAAGCAATTGAAATTTCTTATGTGCAGAAACTTGTGTTGCACGGTGGTACAGTGAAAAATACAACAACAATACAATTTTATCGGATTTTATGGCAGCTTTACTTCTCCTTTTCTGTTGACAGCTATAAGCATTCAAAATTTGATAATTTAGGCAAACGAGACAGTAAAAAAAACAATAAAGATAAGTTCCGATATGTTTCAACATTTATTTTAGAAATACGCAACAAAATGTGTTTTAATTTAAATGGTTTGTGATGATCTTTTATGAATTGAACTGATTGATAAATAATATATAAGTAAAAACGAAAAAAGAAAGGAAAATAAATTTAAAGAAACTAGATTTAACACAGAATTGTTTCATTTTTTTTTGGTTTTTGGCCGATTTTGGCTCAGGCACTTCGAGGTAGCTTTTTCATTGCGTTTAATTGCATTTCTGGAGCACTGGCTTATCGCCTTCATTTTCTTTGTTTGCGGACGAATCAGCATTCGTGTCTGGCTTACGCTTGGCCAACTTGTCATTCAGCTTATTGCATTCGGATGACGATTCAGCAAATTTGGCTTTGAAGAATGTAGCTTCTTTTTTGCTGCGTTCAGAAGCAGCTTGGAGCGCCTTGATTTCTTCAGCCCAGACCTTTTTTTCGGCTTCGAAGTCATCAATTCGTTGCATAAGTTGGGCGTTGAGCTTGATTTGCGCTTGCATCATTTCGTCCGATTTACGACTAACACCTGGTGAAGCCTTGGCTGCTTGCATCATTTCGCTCGATTGACGACTAACCACAGTAGCTGATGGCGGTACCTTGGCAGAAGCACCAATCGGATTCAAATCTGGAATGGGGCGTTGGTGGTTATCAATGACGCCAAAACGAGGGACGCTTTGCATCCACGGAACACTTGTTTGGACGGTATGAACGCACGTTGAACAGTTACAATTCGGATTTTGTTCGAATTTTCCGCGACCAATTGGTTTCATGCAAGGAGTTTGGATGCGATTTGCCAACGAAGACGCTACAAAATAAAAAAAAAACATCGTAATGAAAATCAACGAAATTGCATCTTCATAATAACGAGCATGCATCCAAATAAAATGGCTAACGAAAACTAACCTGATGATGAACGAGATGTTCGTTTTGCTGGTGTTTGCAATGTACCACTAGTGACAGTGTTATTCAATTTTGGTGGGCGTCCACGTGGCTTGGTCGGCGGCGGAGCAGCAGCACTTACTATATGGATAACAAAGAAATATAAACAATATTAGATAAAGAATAATCCAATATAAATGCATGAAAAGAAATAATGATCGGTAATGAAAAATGCGGCACGAATTACCTGATTTTGCACGAAAGGTGCGCTTTGCTGGCATAGCAACTGGCGATTGGACAAAACCATCCCATTCATCATCGTCCGATGCTAGTGTTGGCAATGAACCATGGACAACTGCGTTCAACGCGCCACTAGTAACAGTGTGATTCAATTTTGGTGGGCGTCCACGTGGCTTGGTCGGCGGAGCAGCAGCACTTACTATATGGATAATGAAGAAACATAAACAATATTAGATGAAAAACAATCCAATATAAATGTGAAATGAAGTAATGATCGGTAATGAAAAATGCGGCACGAATTACCTGACTTTGCACGATAGGTGCGCTTTGCTGGCATAGCAACTGGCGATTGAACAAAACCATCCCATTCATCATCGTCCGATGCGCTTGAACTATCGTTTATTTCTTCATAACGACGCTTGTGATGAGCTTTACCAAGGTGGTGCGGACCAACGCCACCAAATCCAAATGGATTTGGATAGTATGGTGATGGCATTGCAAAAGGCAAATAACCGTGGCCATGGCCGTAGCCGTAAGGACTTTGAACAAATGGAAATGGACTGAAGTCACGGCGGGGAGATGGTGAGCGACGACTACGTTGACTATCGCGACGACCGCGTGGACTATCAATACGTGATTGGTGTTTGCTGGTCTTCATTTTGGTGTCAGTAACCGACGAAAATCGAACGGCTTTCGGTGTTGGCTTTGGTCCAGATCGAGGTTTTGGTTCAATTTTGGCTTTCTTGGGACCAACAGGCTTGGCATTGCCCGAAGCCGAAGCCACACGCTTATTTTGGCTTGATCTTGTGTTTACCATGATTTGAGGTTATGCCGATTCGAATTTCGAAGAATTTCAATGAGATTTAAAGCGTATGTAAACTAGGAGAAAAACGGAAAAAAATGTTTTTATTTCATTTCACGGGCATTCATAGAGGGAGAAATATGAAAAAACGCGTTGAATTTAGTTAAAAAAAACTCTTCAAAGTCAAACACTATTCGATTTGTAATAAACACACAGTGTGTGTCACACACGTAACAAAAATATTATAAAAACCGAATGAAAACACAACAATTTTCAATAAAAAATAGAATGCAACAAATTTGAATCAATAAATTGAACATTTTAAACAAAAAAAATCCAAAAAACACAATATTTTGAATCAATTCATCTATGTTATACTTACATGCGTGTTACAGCTCAGAAGGTTTGTGTGGAATAGAAAGTTCCCTCGTTTTGCTGTCATAGCTGTCAAATCGCCGCTAGTTCCGAGAGCTGCGACTTTTTGATAGGTGGCGTCTTGTTGCAAAAGTCAATGAAAAATTACATTGGAAGCATACAAAGCGAGCGCCCACCGATTTTCACAAACATGTCAAATTTTTCTTAAATAAATTTTTTGTCATTTGAAAATGGTCGTGCCATTTTTGTTCGTTTTGCAAACACTTTTTGCAAAGTATCTGTACTTTTGACTCACTTATCGATCCAAATAAGTATGATGAGTTACGCGTAGCAAAATTCCTGAAGCGCAGTAAAAATACGACAAAAATGGCACGACCAATTTCAGTTTTGAAATTGTCGTGCCGTTTTTCGCTTGTTAGGTTATGAACATAAAGTCATTAGTATTGTGATATTGCATTGCGATAAAAAAGGAATAATTCTTCAAACAATCGATTTGATACACAAATAATCTAGAAAATAAAAAGGATTAACAACAATTGTCTTAAAAGTGTTTATTTTTGTTGTATTTCGGATTTTACAATTGGTTCTTTGAGATTTCATATTTTAACAATAGTTTGGAATAAAAATTTGATTAGGTTTCAAATTACAATGGTACCTATCTAAACAATTTTTCATCGCGATCTGGAGTAACATAATTCACATTTGCACTTGAAGTTCCAGTTGTCTCTTAGGTATTTCTTTCGATCTTCAGTAGATGCAAATTTCATATCACCAAGGTAGTTAATAAATAGCTGTTCCCCCGCTTTAATTGGTTTAACAGCCACGCAATAAGTGATATCATCATCATCAATGTAATGGTTCAAGTTTGGATTGCAGGAGTGATTTATACGGCAAAGGACATCAAAGATTGAAACCTGTACACAAAAGCCGCCCTTACTGCATTTCACTTCCTCATCGAAGGAATTGACTGCTATGCTATTTGCGTGGCGATATGACATGGCGAACAGAATTCGCTTCTGCTCTTCAACATTTAGTGACAGTGATTTGAATCGGGGTTGTTGCATGATTAGTTTGACAACACGTCGGGCTATAGTGCTGTTGGCAACGTTGGGCTGTCCTTTTAGCATTAAAATCTCGCCATAATTTGAATATGGTGGGTGGCATTTATGCGATCTTTTGTTGAAAAACAGCAATCCACGGGCAAATTCGAGCAGTGCCGTGATATCAATTACTGCATTACATGCAGTATTAATAATTTGCGTCACAAGTCGAACGATGCGACAGTCGCTACTTCTGAAAGTAAGGTCGCATTTTTGTTGATGCACTTTGCTCCTTTTACATCGATTGCTACAGAACCAAATGTCTATGCAATTTGGACATTGAATTTTGCACTTCGTCACTTTTCCACATTGAAAACATCCTAAGCCGGAGCAAGCCAAGTATACGATACTGGTGAACGCCGGTGTAGCCATAATGCAGTCTCCAGCTTCAATGTTGCTATTCGCAATGAGGTGTTTTCCGAATCGTTTGTTTTTTTTGTGAGAAATAACTTTAGTCATTCCGGGAAATACATCGTCCGCTTCATATTTCAGTTGCTGTTGAATCGATGGAAGTGAAGACAAATCAAGCGGTGCTGCCACTTTGCTCCTAATTGCATGCACCTGGAATCAAAAATAGGATGATTAATCAATGAATATATGTTCATATGTTCATATGCATAATTTTGAAATTTGTAAATCAACTGATATATGAAAGAATTTCAACAGAAAAAAGACTCACTTTTTCAAGGTGCCGGTTGTAGGTGGATTTCGTCGAAAAATTTTTTTTGCATATCATGCATGTCGTTGTTATGTTTAGGTGTTTCGATTTTATATGTTGTAAAAGACTGTGGCGCCGCTTATATTTTTTATCACAAGAATCGCACTGGGCATCTCCTCTGTAAACTATGTGTTTGTCGTATGGTCCTCGTCGAATACCTTTTATGGCGCCCATTTTTATCTTTAATTCAAACACCAGTCTTTTATCTACGTTCTTATTTATACTACAATTTATTGAACACATTTATATCATTTCAATTGAAAAAAAAATACAATTTAAACCATTGAGTACTTCTCAACACAACACCATATTTCAATAATCAAAATGTTATGACAACAAACATCGAGTGAATTTCATGATGACAGTGTTTGTCAATTAGTTCCACTTTGTTCCACTTTGAGTACACAACAGAGTCGCTGCAGTGGCGCTGATGTCGGTCGGTGGG
>NW_022598232.1:0-1642 GCF_009176505.1 Sitodiplosis mosellana | reverse complement strand
TGTTATCTTAATAAATCCTAAGATTCGGCGGTAATAACATTTTATTAACTATAATAATAACATATTATTAAGATGGATTCATTAACTCAATTAATAACATATTATTAAGATACAATCTTAATAACGCTTTTTTCGCGAATTTTTTCGCCGGAGCACTGACAAGTTGTTTTTTCACTGCGGAGTACACACATGAATTTTTGCACTGTTGCAATGAAATTAAAATGACTCTTTGAAACGGAATTATCATGTATTGAACTTAACCATTAAGTTTAGGAAATCGCCAGTCCCCACCTTGAAAGGATCAATTTACCATATTTTGTCTGCATTGTTATAGGTGTGTACCGTACAGTGCTTTTTTTCTCTCCAGCTAGGGAAAAGAATGCGCGAAAAAAGCGTTATTAAGATTGCATCTTAATAATATGTTATTAATTGAGTTAATAAATCCATCTTAATAATATGTTATTATTATAGTTAATAAAATGTTATTACCGCCGAATCTTAGGATTTATTAAGATAACGCCCGATATAACGCATAACATTTTATGTTATTATTATGCTGAATCTTAATAACGTTATTAAGATAAAAAAAAATCCCAACATAACATGATAATAAATATGTCGGGCAATAACATATTGATAACATATCGAAAATGTAAATCTGTACAAAAGAGACATTTCATCGTGTTGCTACAAACAAAGAAACACCACAGTGTTTACAAATATTCGATTCGTGAGTCGCAATTACATGGTAATCGATTGCTACGGCTGTTTGTTTTCGGAACTAAATGAAATGTCTCTTTTCCGTGCGACGGACTCGATGTGCGTATTTTCAAAACACAGTCGTCGAAAAAGAGATGCAATTATGATAAGTTGAACATGTTTATTCTAATAAGAACAACAGAGCCGCTCGCTTCGTTTCTGTTGAAAATCATTGCACACAAACCCAATCACGAACACGATTGAACATGTTTCGCTTTACAAGCGATTATGAATGAACGTAGTGTTGAGTGAGTACCTTACAATATTGAGCGTGCTATATTTGTATACAATATTAACACATTGGCGACACTTCTTCTCAATACGTTCATTGATAATCGCTCATAAGACGGGCTTGTTATGTGCATATGCCTGTTTATGTGTGCAACATTTATTGCGCGTAAATTTTCAAGAAGAACGAAGCGAGCGGTTCTGTTGTTCGTAACACAACAGCTTGTGATACGAGTAAAAATTGCACATAAGTGTGAGCGAAACAGCATAAGTTTCCGGCGCTCGATTGTCTTCCATATTGGCCAATGCAATTGAATATAATATTATTAAATATTTACGCATGGAAATATCTCGATACGGCTGGATAAATCGGCAAAACGGACCGTGATGTCACTCCCAAAGGGAGTGTAAACACCCGGCTGGTTTGATGGCCTAGAATACAAATCCGGTGAAATTTCAGCTGATCCATGGATCCTCAGGATTCGACCAGGTTCCAGTGCTTCCTTTTTTATGTGCATCTGTAAAGTCATATTCCCTATGTTTTGTATGGAATTTTACCACAACGCAAAGAAATTGAAGTGCTGAAACCTGGCCAAATCCTGAGAATTCATGGACAACCAAATTCGACCGGATTTGTATTCTAGGCTATCAAACC
>NW_022598231.1:0-3514 GCF_009176505.1 Sitodiplosis mosellana | reverse complement strand
CTAAATAATGCGATTTTTGGAATACAGCACGCCGTACTCGGTTGACGAATCGAGACGGCGTAAATATTTGTTCATCGATTGGAATTTGGCACAAGGTGCATAAGACGAGAGAAAGAAGATAGCCAACCAACCCGTAGCGAAGAGATTACACCGCACGTGGAAGAGAGACGAAAATACCGATGAAGGAACAGCAACAAAGTGCTGATCAACTGAGAATTGAAGGAACAGCAACAAAGTGCTGATCAGCTGAGAATCGAACGCAATTAATTAAGAAAACATTATGATGTTTACCAAGTAAGAGATAATTTATGATTATTCGTTAGGTCGCCATGGCATTAGGGACCCAGTGTTTGTAATTTGATATCGTGAATTATACCAAAGGAATGGCATGAAAATATGCAAATCGTAGTCACCCGTTTTTTCGTTGTTATTTGTTTTTTTTGTTGCATCGTCCGTTCGTAAGAAAGAATTTCAGTTTGCCAGAAAGGAAGAAAGAGGTAATTTGGTTGTTCGTCGTTCATTTGCCTTTATATTTTTTTTTCTGCGCAACAGCATGTCTGCGTTTATTTCGTGATCCAAATGAAATTCAGCAAGATGCGTCTTGCAATTTTACAATTGTTTTTTTTAATTGGTCGTTGCCTAGGGGCTTTTTACTCTTTTTCATATATGCGATTTGTACGGATAAACGCGCATAGATTGTGTGCCACAGTGAAGTGTGTCGAATTTTGCACATAGTCACGAATATTACGCATAGAAGCGAATACGCGTGCACATAATGACGCCACGATGCGATTTAAGACGTATCAACACAATGTCAACATTCTGTTGTATCGTTAAGGTTCGTTCAAACAATATTTGACATCAACAATTTCTGTCTTCAATATTTATCAAATCTCTTGCTAATGAGATTGTTCTTATTTGATGAAAATTGAATTTAAATATAACACAAAATTAAAAGATAATAGCAAAAAATAAGAATGAAAACGAAAATCAAAATGTTATAGCATACAAATATTGAAGTAAAACCGCCGATAGTTTTGGTAGATATAAAAATCATTGAAAAAATAAGTGCGACGATTCATTATACTTGGAAATAGCATTTGGATTATAAATAATAAAAAAATCCATATGTAAAAATGATTGAAGCTAACAAAAATGATCAGCAAAAAATGTGAGCCGAAATAAGTACAAATCAAACACTTGCAGTCAAGTATTTCTTGAATTTTTACATGAAAAAAGTCGTTGCAATTTTGGATTCGAAATAGTCGATATTGTGGCGTGTGACCAATCAGAGAAGGAAACATTTTAGTAGGATTCATGCGAAATTATTCGCAGTATGAATGGTCTATGTGCAGTATTCGGACATCGAATGTGTGCACTTCTAACGAATAGGCACCACATAATACGCATAGTACGAAGAAATCGGCACATACTATGAGTTGAAGCGCATATTCTTCGCATAAAACGAATTTTTTTCGAGTTAAATGCCCCTAGGTCGTTGCACAGTCGAAACAATTTATTCTGCAGAAGTAGCACTTTCGAATAAACAACTCCGATGCTGCAGTTATACTTTGGATAAACAAAAACATGTGGATTGAGCATGACGATTTTGCAATTTATCAATTTCAATGCGGTATCAACGATTCGCGATATACACCGAACCTCGGCCAATAGACATAAGATAAGAAAGCAATAAAAAGGTTGAATTCTTGGAATCGATTCATTATTGAATTCAAAGAAAACCTGGTCAAAATAAAATATGAGCAAAGCTAACAAATTTATCGACTTTCTACAACATAAATATCCACAAAAGAGTGTTGATTTTTATACTTTGACATTGAATACAGTGTTTGAACGTCAGATTATAGTTCTCACGTATGAAAAAAGTAACATCCCGATTTTCAAATTAGAGCAGCACATTTGGATTTAGAACATCTCGAATCGGGTAGAAGATCCCGAAAAAACAGGCTCTGTAGTATAGTATACTATACTTAAAGTATACTTTATAAATCATGATTTGTACTTTAGTATTGACATTGCAGCATGCTGCAACTTCACTTCGCATATATGCATTACCACAAAAACAGACGATTCGGGTGACTATGCGAAAAAATCTTTGAGAAAAATAAATATTTGGTTAACAATTACCTGTTATAAATTTTGAAACTAATCTAATTTATACAATTGTGTAAAATGGAATTCGTTTATTTGAAGAATCCGGAATTAAGCCATGTGTGGTTAAATTAAATAACCATTCATATTCTAAAGTCAAAATGGGTTGTTCGGCAATTTTGTCCGAAAACGGTATAAAAAAAGCACCTTTTGTGCAGAATCGAACAAGACAACGCAAATACTTTCTCGGTGAGATTTGCGTGTAAACGTACAGGTGAGAATATAATTTTTCATTTTGGGAGTTGCCTAATTAAATATATTTGATGTTGATTATAATATGTGAAATTTCTTTCCAGACCCAGAAAACGATGCAGTGCAAAACGATGACAAGTTGTCAGAGCATGAAGTAATCCCAAAGGAGACAGCCACACGATGAACTCGTGCAAAATCTGTGGAAAGTCGAAACAATCCATTTGGAAATGATTCTAAACAAATGCCAATCAAAAGTGTTAGAATTCAGGGTTTGAATGTGTTCAATTGAACGCATGAGAATATTCTTGACCTGCGAAAAAAAGTTCGTTCCGAAATGCCTCATACATTCGTATAGCAGCAAAAGAGACTCAAGAAAAAAGTGAGCATAAAAGTATTTTTATAAAAATAAAAAAATAAAAAGACCCATCCCAAGCGAGTAAGATTGAAAAAATGTCCAGAAAAATTAAATATTCCATCCGGATTGAAATATTTGAGACAACTTGTTAGGAATTTTTACCACTTTGTGTAAATTTCACCAACAGATTTTTTGAAGATTTCCCCAATCAAAAAATAATTTTCAAAAACCATTTTTTGTTATCGAAAATATTTTTGACGGTCGGAACGGGCCTAAATATTTTTGTAGATTGAACAAAAAAATTATTGTTTTCTTTAATTTTGTCCTTCATATGGTTATCATATTTAGTCTTGTCAAAAAAATCATGATACATATCTATGGGTGAGATTGAGAGTGGAGTATGTTTTTTCTTCGATTTATATTTTTGAAAAGGCGAGTATGTTTTCTGATGATTCTGTTGGCGTTAAAGTAGAGTATGTTGTAGTACCGTCTAGCCTCCGCGGTCTTCATGGTTTTCACGCAACTGATAAAAGATAACAACATAGTGTCTTCGGCAAAGTTGTAGTACTTGAGGTCTCCTATAACTAAGCTGAAGACAGTTATCTCTTATCTCTTATCAGTTGCGCGCAAATCGCGCACATAAAAAAGCAAATTTTATATAGAACTTTTTTTTCTTATCATTTTTCGCGCTTTTCGCGGAACTGATAAGAGATAAGAGATAACTGTCTTCAGCGATGTTATAGAAGACTGTTTTGTTTTGGTTTTTTCTTTTCACTTCAAATGGAAACTACATTA
>NW_022598230.1:0-1706 GCF_009176505.1 Sitodiplosis mosellana | reverse complement strand
TATATGTGTGTATAAACCATAATAGGCAACAGAGTTAGAGTGCGCACGCATTTCTTAACAACAAAGTCAGAGTGCGCACATAAACTCATAACGAAGTGAGTGTAAACGCACAGAGCAGAAAACGACTCTCAGTTGAGTTGCTGAATACGCTACTGAGCGTGCGCTTAGTCATCTCTGGATTTTTTCGATAATCGATGCTTGGGAATGGTCAGCGATGAGCAAGGTGAAAGATTTCACAAAGAAATCGCTGTAGCACAAACACGTTTTAAGGGTCGCTCAACTGATGCAAGAATGCTCGCTCAACTGATGCAAGAATGCTCGCTGACTATTGTTGGTTAATACAAAATGATACGAAAAAACAAAATACACAAAGAACATATCGATTGAGAAAAAGATTTGATCAATAAAGTTTGAAAATCAAAGTAGAATCAAAAAAACTGTCTTTTGCCATCATTTATATATTTATTTTGACTTTGTTATGACTCGAGCTGATTTAATTGCATGTATTTGATATGTTTATGCAAAGAAAAAGAAAAAAAACGGTGATTTTTTGCATGAAAAATGTACAAAAATGTTGAAAATTGAGAAAAAATCGTTGAATTAATCGATTTGCGAGGCCATAGCAGTCACAATTGTGAACCGACTTCAAAGTTTGGACACTCAAAATTTGCGCATTGTCTTCACCTTTCTAACGCATGTCTATTTTTTGGAATATCTTTGATAGTTTATGAGATATGGCCGATAAAATGAGACAAAGTACATTTTCATAGAATTTCCGAAAATTTTCCCTTATATCTTCCACATTTGTTGTGCGATTTAAGAGTTCTATGGCTTAAATTTTTTGTCTTATCAGTGCCTAAAATGAGTATGTAAAAAATTGTAAAAATCTCAACTGGTTGTTGAGATATGGGCCGATAAGTGTGAGAAAATCGGGAAAAAAAACAGCGGAAGAGTGTCTTTGTGATCCCGTAGCGGCCACAATTGTCAACCGATTTTATATATTTAATGTGACCAGACCTCCTATATTGGGTAGGAGACTCCTATATATTTATGCCTAGTCCTATATCCTATATCATTTGACGAAATTCCCCATATTCTCCTATATTTCTTTCAATTTCAAATGGAACAAAAACAAATCATTTAAAATCAAAAATATACGCTAAATTGAGACATCGAACAGCTATGTTTCGTTTTCTGATGAACTTTAATCAGCATTCAAAATAATATTTGTGTATTGTTTGTTTAATAAACAAAACGCAGCCGCTGAAAAAAAAATATGTCGCATGATGATTTTCGTTGAGTCTTAGAAGACTGTGTGAGTAACAGAATTATTAATTATCAAATCGTTGTTCAAGAATATTCTGTGTATAAATATATATGTGTGTGTTGACTGCAAACGAAGCCTTAGTCGAAAAACAGCTAAAGAGCGTTTGCAAAATGCAAATACAGCAAATTCACGAATAACGGGCTATTTTTCGATACAGTGCGATGCGAATAATTCCAAGAATCAAAATAGATAAATATCGTACATACGAATTTCGAGACGAAAACCGAAAAATCAAGAACAGTTTACCATTTACTCTGACTTCAAAGGGCAAGAAAGGTGGTGTAGTCGAAACCGTCATCGATCAAAAATACATTGACCAGCTAGTTGAAAAGTGGCAAGTTTGCATTTACTTTAAAATGAAATTAAGTTAAGTTACTCA
>NW_022598229.1:0-5145 GCF_009176505.1 Sitodiplosis mosellana | reverse complement strand
TTCAAAAATGACACTTTTATATGGGAAATCGCCCGAAAAGCCATTTTTCACGGTTTTCTTCAAACCAAACTGATATTATTTCGCCAAAATAATGAGATATTCAAACAATCGAACACCTAATTCCCTATCAATTTGGTCTGAAATCGACATTTTTTTAAATTTTCGTCGAAAATGACCCTTTCATATTCAATCAAGGTAAACTGCTATTTTTGGCAAATTAATCAGGATAATGAAATAAAATAATCTTTTGATCAAACACTAAGCGGAAGGAAATTAAAACTGCGGCGGTGCGGAAAAGTTTGAATTACGTATGTAATTCGTTTTATGCTTAAATTTGCATTCAATGTGATCCGCATGCGTTGTTTTTCAAACCGTAATGAAGATGATGGAAGGATAAAGGTAAACATCTGGTATTTTCGAAGCGATCCATTTGGTGTAAAACGTAAAATCATGCATACGACATGTGCCAGACATGCACAGGTGGAATTGTAATTCCTGAGCCTGAATGTAAGGCAAAGGTATGGATTATGTCAATCAATCATTAATATTCATATTTATCGTATGTAAACGACGTTCCATCTGGCGTTATTTTTTAACTTTGAATCGACTTTGAAACGGAATGTGTTTTGTGCATACCGCGAACATGTGAACTTTTCTTTATTCAAACAGCCACATGAAATAAACACCACTCAATGCTCCCAGAGTGAAAAATATTTGCTTAAATTGGCACACATGTACAGGTTACACGTAAACGACGATCCATCTGGCGTTATTTTTTAACTTTGAATCGACTTTGAAACGGAATGTGTTTTGTGCATACCGCGAACATGTGAACTTTTCTTTATTCAAACAGCCACATGAAATAAACACCACTCAACGCTCCCAGAATGAAAAATATTTGCTTAAATTGGCACACATGTACAGGTTACAATCAATATTCCACCAATAGCAATTGTTAGAAAATTTTTTCTAAATAATATAGTTTCAAATTGCTCAATAACACAATTCATTTAGGCACATAATAATGAACTCATATGAAGTTTGATTCTCAGAATTGGACAAAAGAACCATCCCAATCTAAAACGTTTGTCTACGCTATTTTCTTACCCATGGTCTACACTCTACACTCCATTACGATAGAGCTCTTATTCAAAATATTTGACCGTTTCAGGCTGTATTATTTTCTATTGAAGTGGAGATAGTGTATTATTATTATTATTATTATTATTTATTTCACCGTCTAATCACAGACTGAATAATTTCATACAATTCATTTACATTTAATAATTTTTCACAAGCAATGAAAACACCCCGAATCGGATCACCTAGCCATCAGCCTCAATGACTTCGAAGTGGTACTCTGCGGCAACCGACTGTGTTCAGTGCTTACCATTAAACATACAATTCTCCAAATACACTGTTGTCTAAATATACCACATTTCTAATGAATATTTGTCTTGATGCCGAATCTAAAAACGATTGTCTCACTTTGTTAAAATATCTATACACTAGAATAAACGGTTAGTTACGAGCATAGTCCGCGCCATACGTTTCAATTCTGACTTAGTCTCTGTTTCTCACATTTCTTTGGTTCCTATTGTCTAATCGTCTCGTATATACAATTCTTTCTCTCAGTGCAGTGCTAGTTAATTTACCTAATAGGAGATCATAAATTAAAAATACTGAGGCATTTATACGCCGCCTCCAAAGCGACTGAATATTCAAATGGATAAATTGATATCATATGACAGAAATAGGAAATCGTATGACAGAAAATAGGAATAAGTATGACAACGTTGAAAAATGTATTTCTAACAAAAAAAAAGATCTGATTGACATAAAAGACAAATTAAAATGTTCGAAACTCCTTGAAATGTGAAATTCTTTGTGAACGTTACTATGTACTTCAGCGACTACAGTTGAACGCACACCCCATCAATTGGTGTCTAAAACTTAAAATGAACCCAAGAGGGACACAGAAGATAGTCAGAATGAAAAAAGACAATAAAATGGTACACATCAAAGGACTGAAACGAGTACGGCACGATTGAAGGTCCCATTATGTGTACCATTTTATTGCCTTTTTTTATTCTGACTCCCCAAATGGCGTGTTAGAAAGAGACGGAGAATTTTTCTTCAGTTGCGGAAACCCAGGCAGGGTATATCCCAGACAAAATAATACTGGCGGCGCGCGATTTCTGCTCCACCAGTATTATTTTGTCTGGGATATACCCTGCCTGGACTTCGAGAATCAAACCTTTCTTTCATCTCAAAACTTATTTATTAAATTATTATATTAATTACGAATAATGTATATATTTCAAATCCAATGTTGAAGGCAGTTGATACAGATTCTTTTTAACTACATTTGCTTTTTTCAATAGATGAATAATAGATAACAGCCTTTAATTCTATCCGCTCTCGCTCCGAACAAGCAACCGACAATAAAAAAGAAAAGAGTCAGTAGGGATAAGAGCGCTAAAAAGCATGTTTTATACGTAAAAAAAATACGTTTGATATCAATTCTTAATATCTATGAGATTGAGAGCCGCATATGTATTTTGGCCGACTTAAATTTTGATAAATTAGAGTATGTTTCACTCGTAATTTTTTGAGATTTTCATTTTAATGACAAAAAAAGTCGAATTGATGTCTTCGTAAAAATTGTTGCTCACCAATTGAAAACATTCTCTACTTTTTTCAATACAAAGTCTATGAAAAATACTCAATCTTTGATATTTAGAGAAAGAGATAAAGAGAAAATTTTCTGTTGAGACCACTAAAAAAACCGTTTTTTAATTCTTTTATCAATTGTCATACGATTTCCCATTTTCTGTGATATATTTTCCTATTTCTGTCATACGTTTTCCGATTTGCTGTCATACGATTTCCCATTTTTTGTCATACGTTTCCACCCATTTTTGTCATACGTTATCCCCTCACCCTATTCAAATTATCACATCTAAATTGATACGATGGCAATCTGTAGTTAACATCTCTTTGGTATATTCCTCTAAGTGCCCAGATTACAAAGTCTTTCTGGATTGATTCAATTTTGTCAATGTATGACTGTTGGTATGGATGCCACACCATACTAGCATACTCTAATTTCGATCTAACTAATGCACAATATAACATTTTTGCTGATTCTACAGTAAACTTATTTTGCAGTGTTCGCTTAATAAAACCTAATGCACCGCGCAGGTACTCCCGACGAGACGGTGAAAGTTCTTGACTTTCTGTTGCCGATTCCCACAAACTGCGTGCGAGATGTCAAATACGCATGGAACCAATTGACAAGTCTGCGCCCAAATCCGAAGTTCACCATTTTTTGCAGAAGCCTCTTTTGATTGACTCGGTCGAATGCCTTCTCAAAGTCGGTGTACAGTACATCCGTTTGACATCTCGCTATCATTGAATCCATAGTGTAGTTTACCATTTGCAGCAAATTTGTTGAGGTTGACCGATTTTCCACAAAACCGTGTTGGAAACACTCCACAAATGCTTGAATTTTATTGTACACAATACTTTCAAACACTTTTGCTATCGTCGGTATTATAACTACTGGCCTGTAGTTCGATGGAATGCTTTTTTCCCCAGATTTAAAAATCGGTACTATTCTCGAGTTTTTCAATGCATTTGGCATCATTCCCGCTTGCAATGACTTGTTGAACAACTTTGTCAATGGTTTGACCAATGAATGCTCACAATTTTTCAGTAGTTTCGGCGAAATACCATCCGGTCCAGCTCCTTTGTTCACATTGATTGATAGCAGTGCTTTCAATACATCGGCCTCGTTTAGTTCACAATCCAATGCATCATTACGGCATTCGTTTAAAGTGGGGGAAGGTTCTTCGACGCCGCCAATATTTTGCAAAAATCTCAGTCGTTTTTCTTATCAATGCCAGCGCATTGCCCTTATTGACTGATGTACAGTAAATTCGTATTATTTCAATACTCCAATGAAACAGTATTGAGAACGGCTTTCAACCATTTTGTAAATCAATGAGAATTAATTTGAAACAACACTCTAAATGACTAGGCAAGCGAACGAGTTAAACCATTTCTTTATTTTAAAGAAAAAGATTTTGAGGCGACTGCGGATAGCCTGAATGTAATGGTATGGATCATGTTGTTCAATCATTTATATTCATATTTATCGTACGTAAACGACGATCCATCGGCGGTTATATTTGGATGTTTCCATATTCAAACAGCCACGTCAAATAACACTCTACGTTGAATTTTAATATGGACCAGTTTTTCCCGCGAAATTGGGAAAATCATTTGAATACAAAATTTGGCGTTTCACACTTTGAAATTGGAATACGATCAAAACATGTATCTGAGATAAAATGTTGAATGATCTCAATCAAATGTACGATACCAAAAATGGCGATTCAAAATCGTGATGCAACGATGCGTTGGAGAAAGGATTTTTGCGATCCCGACAATCGGTTCTTATTTTTCATGCGTCAACGCCAAATGAACTTCGAATTATTTGCATTTTCCTTCACTTGAATATAAATGTAATTCATTGCTTTTTACTTTTCCGTACACAACGTGTCAAGGGAAAGTATAGGAATTGATCCCGAAAACTTTTTTCGCAAAATTGGTTTAGATCATCATAAAAACTCATGTAGAAAACTCGCGTAGAAAACCACTTTTTGAGACACTTTTCCGTTCGTGTGCCGTCGTCGTCGTCGTTGGTGTGTTTTAACACGTTAACTCATAAATAATTGAGATAATCCAAATCTGAAAGTCCCAAAAGCTTTGTATCCAAAAACCTTAGTTTAAGTTCGAAGATGAGCCATTTTCGATTTGACCTTGGGGTACTTGCCCTAAGAAAAACCTCAAAAAATTGACACTTTTGAATGGGAGGTACCTGTAAATGGACTCCGATTGGCTTCACACTTTCTGAGATTTCATTTTTTGGGAGAAAAATAAGATTCTGAAAGTTTGAAACTAATCGGAATCGATTTACCTCCCATACAAATTTTTTGAAATTTTGACTAAAATTACCGATTTTTGGACAATTTTGTATGGGTGGTACCCGTTAATTGATTCTGATTGGCTTCAAACTTTCTGAGGTTTCATTTTTTGGAGAAAAAATAAGATTCTGAAAGTTTCATGTTGATCGCATTT
>NW_022598228.1:0-2691 GCF_009176505.1 Sitodiplosis mosellana | reverse complement strand
ATATTTTATGTTCGGTTGTTGCTGTAACAGATCTGTATTCCCATTTTCATGCTCAGCAACACATATGCATTTAATATATCCAAAACCATCAAGCCGGTACTTTGCAAAATAAACCAGAGATTTCATATTTGCTGCTGAGAAGGCCTGAGCTGAGCTAAATTTGCTAACTTGAATCTAGTCAAATGCCTTAGCAAATCTAGAGGGCATATGAATTTTGTACTGTGAATGCGTTAAAATAACGCTTCAGGCGCCTGAGTTAGCAAATTCAGCTCAGCTCAGGCGCTTCTCAGCAGCAAATATGCAATCTCTGAAATAAACTCAATAATTGCTTCTTTTGACAGGTAATATACGTCACCAGTTGCCAATTAGGGTAAATAAGGCAACTGTCGTCCAATTCGATGAATTGTTCTGCATCATGCAAATATCCGCCTCTAAGATCTAAGTCCACTAAAGCTTTATTTTTCACAATGAAATCGATCCACTTTTTGATTTCATTTTCTTCGTGCAGTGTAAATTGGATCGTAAGACTTCGAAGATGTTTGAATGCCGTTTTTTCGCCCCACATTTTTCAAAAAAATCATTGAGCTGGTCCAAATATGATGTATAGTCGATTCTTGACGAATGATTTGTCAAAGTCACTTTCAAATTATTGTTGTTTGCGTTTTCCAATAGTGATTCGAGAATATTCAAGTTTTTTTTTCATCTCCTTCAATCTGTGTGAATTCATCAACATCATCCGTACGTAGATCGAATCGTTCGATTAGCCCTTTCAAATGGCTAGTGAGATTTTTCAATAAAATGTCACCTTCTATTGTAGGATATTGCGTTCGCAGCATGAGATGCTGTAACTTTGTCGGAGTATTATCAATCAGTTGTTCGATCACAATTTTAATGTGCAACTGTGCCTCGACTGATAACGGGAACCCAAAATCTTCTGATTGAATGTGCGTATAAGTTGTGTGTTCATGCACCGACTTTAGTATGGAATGACGACCGGAGACAAGTTTTGGAATTTCACTTAACGGCCCCGTAATATCTGGACGCCAAAATACCGATATTTTCGGATAATCTTCGTCTGATCTTATCAACAAAGCATCGATCAATTGAATTTTTTCGGGGTTCATTCCTTTTTCGAGCAAGAATGAACGATGTTCCTGCATGAATTGAGCCGATGAATTTTTCACATTACTTTCGAAAATCTCAACAAAACGTCTTCCTCGTATTTTCATTGACGGAACCTTAGTCACCACTAACGAAATGCTATTTTCGTATTTTTTTATTTTCTTTAGCAATTGAGTGGCGTGCGATAATAATTCATCGAAGTCAGTGCGACTGTGACCTTTGGTTACAGACTCATAATCAACGACTAGCACTAGTTTTACGCGTGATGCACTCTCGATAACACTTTTGATTAAAAATGTCGTCGCAATTTCTATGGTTTCGTTGCGCGTGTCGTGAAAGCCAGGCAAGTCATACCAGACATTTTGCTCTTCATCAACGATCATCTCCGGCACAAACGTTCGCGATGCGGTTGATGATGTAATGATTCCTCTTTCCGAATCTAATCCGTCTTCAATTTCGAAATCAATAGAATTTGGATTTTCTGGTTCTTTCGAAATCATTTTGCTGTAATCACCGGCCACATAATGAACCAGGGTGGATTTTCCACTTCCAGTATTTCCAAGCATTAAAATAATGTTCGAGTTGTTTGTTAATTTCAATTTCGTTTGAGACTCATTGACAAAATTTAAAGTATCCGTCGCATAATCGAAAGCATTTGCCACAACGAACACTTGAAGAAATAGAAGAGCCAACCAGAGCTCCATCATTTTTCTAACAAAAAATATTCACTCGTTAGGATTAATTTAAATTTATTCAATATTTCAAAAATTATCCGATCTTTCACTTGATGAATAAACAAACTGAGTAATCCGCCAAGACTAAATGATTTCTATTTATAAGCAGAAGACAGTGAGCGCAAAATGAAATTATCTGCGATAATAGTTTGTGATGTGCATGTGATAAGGCATCGATGCACTGAAATAAATGTGAAAAGTAAACAAAGTGATGAAACTTTGTGAAATATGCTAAGGTAAGCTTTTCGCTTCATTTACTTTGTGCGATAATGTGTTGGTTTGTTGATTCGCGAACACGTGAAAAAAATATTTCCCATGGTCCATGGAAATAAATATTAATCGTGATTCAGACGCAAATTTGCTGGTAAAACTTCTCAGTCTGGAACAAAATAAAATGACCCATCGAACCAATATGATTGTAGGATGAAAATAAAGTAAATAAAACTATATTTGCTTGAGAGTTAATTCTAAAGTAAAAAAAACAAGCCGTACAACGACGATAACATTTTCATGAAAAATGTTAGAAATCCTGAGATTGAATCACTTTGCACATCAAAGCATGTACTTGAAAGAACCACATTTCCACAATTTGAAGAACTTACATTGGGAATGAGCGCTATAGTGAATGATGAAGTCAACTTTTGGATGAATTTTGTTCACACGTGTGCAGGGGGGGGGGGGGGGGGTATAATTTGGAAGCCAGATTTAAGGTATGGAGAGAGCATTGACGACTCTGGGATTGACATGTTGATAGGCCACCTTTTTTTTTGCTATCTATTGGCATCATTAATTTTCCGCCCTGACCCCTCCTTATTGCCAAAGGGAGGGTGCTTTG
>NW_022598227.1:0-6779 GCF_009176505.1 Sitodiplosis mosellana | reverse complement strand
AAATATTCAGCCAATTTTTGGCGGTGTTAAATAAATAAATAAATAAACAAGTTTTATAGCCGAGTTATCATTTGGTAAATCGGTAAATACTATTTACAAAAGTTCGTACTTTCATAAGGTACTTTTATTACGCTTTGCGCTCATTTGGCTTTTATAGCGCTAGCGCTAGTAACTTGAGTTTTAAAAACAATTTTATTAGGATTTTAAACGGATCTATAGACAGGATTTCATACTTTCAGTTCTAGCTGAAAGAGCGCAGTCAATTTGGAAAAAAATTACCACAGTTTCGTTGGTGAAACTAATCTACCACAATAGCTAAATACCATATGTAATATTTCATTTTTTCACTAACCGGTTCACTATTTCCTCCTTCTGGTTCTTGTTCTGTTTCATTGGTTTGCGTTTCATGTAATACCACCTGTTGTCGCTGTTTTTGTTGCTGTTGTTGTGTTTGATTGATGTGAAGAGATCCTGAATAAAACGAAGATTATATAGAATTGAATTTTGAATTTTTCAGGTGTTTATAGTGGTATTGCAATGAAATGCCTTACCTAACTGATGGTTCAAGTGTAGAATTTGATGCTGATGCTGCAAATTATGTGCATGTTGATGGTGATGTTGATTATGCATATTCTGCAGATTTCCCTGTGAACGGAACTGAAAAAATAGAATGAAATTAGGCATTATTACAAAATATTCATTATATGTGCCTGTACGAACGCTCTTGACTTCTTTTGAATCTATTTTTACTCTTCCGTACACACCACGCATATGTTTGTATCACATGGGAAACAAATACGACACAAAATCATTGTATTTTTGTTCTCCACAATTTGTATGGCTACCAACTTATACCGCGCATATCGACAAAATTGAGAGCGTGTTGAGAAAGTTCACCCAATTCGCCCGAAGAGAGTACCGTACGGCGGTTGGTGATTAGCTTTGACTTGTTATTACTTCATAATGGAAACTACCTTTTGTGTCAATGTATTTGCGAAAATCAGAATACTTTTTTATGTCTTTCGGTCTCTTCTAAATTGTAAATTTATATCTACCAACAGGGACTTGTTAGACTAGATGTAAAACTTTTCTTCAATATATCACTTCTCTGAAAAATTGAAAGATGACTTTTGCAGTCATTAAGGCCGACAATAATATGTTTAACGCTCCAGTTAGTCTATCTTTTCTCAAACGCGTTGTTAGATTAACTTGAACCGTTGACAATTCGGCTTACTACTCATTTCCTTGTATTGGTTAGGTTTCTTTGTGTTAACACTATGACTGTTCTTCGGGCATCCAGGGCGAACTTTAAAGTTGAATAAAATTACTAAACAGTGTATAAACCAAACGGAGATTTTAACAGGAACTTTGAAGTGATCGCAAGCAACAGAACAGACTGGCAACAGAGCTTCGCAGCAATTACATCGCAATCACAATGCGTATGCTACACTGATGCGTCTGTAAAAGAGTCTGGCAGTGGATATGCGATACTTTTTCAACCTCAAAATTCTTACTTCACCGGCCACTTAGCCGGATCAATTTGCGTCAAGCAAGTTGAGCTAACAGCAATCTACAGATGTTGCCAAATTCACAGGAATGTACAAAACCAAGGCCAAATAACTATTTGTACGGACAGCCTAGGTGCTTCAACAGCACTAAAGGAACCATCCACAAATAGCCTTATTATCGCCGAATGCTGGAAAATATTAAATGAGATTGGTTCGACGAACCAATTGAAACTAATTTGGATACCAGCACACTCTAATATTCCGGGTAATGAAATGGCGGACAGCCTGGCAAGACAAGCCGCTAACACCATTGCACATCCGGAATTCATGCTACCACTGAATACATCCGAATGCAGGAAGTCAAATGACTCTTGACAAAAGGAAACGATTCAACGAATATGGCAAGCAACAAACACTTGTAGGCAGACCAAACTATTTTGTCTGCGCCCACAAGTCGAAATATCAAAATACCTGCTCACGCTACCCAAAGCGACGTTAAAGAAAGCAATAGGTATTCTGACTGGTCACTGCCGTCTTAACTATCACAATCACAGGCGACGTCTGAGAGATGACCCGGACTGTGACTTATGCGGTAGAGCACCAGAAACGGCAGCTCACATCATATGCGAATGTGAACGCCTATCCCGATTAAGAATTGAAATATTCAACAATCACACATTTCAACCATGCGAAATAAATAAAATCTTCTTGCAAAAGATTCTCGAATTTTACAACAAAGCAAGTACAGCGATCCCTCGCTTAGCTCATGCTTTCTAAACTATCTCATCAACAGCCAAAAGAAACTTCCACTGTCCCCTGGACAGTGTGACAATCGGGCCGTTCGCAAAACACCAATAGGCGTACGCGACGAATCATTGTGATTCCCCGAATCTATCCAAAATCCAAAAAATCCAAATTTTATTTTGGGAAATTGATTTCAAATTCAAGTATTTTTCGAATAAATCTATGGAATGGGTGACTTGTTATTTCTTCAAACGGTGAACTCTTTTCATGTGTTGATTGGCATTACATTTCTTGACAAAGTTTGCTGCACACATGTGAATCTTCAATTTGTCTTTGTCTCGACAATTCTTGTTACACAAATGGCATTGATACCGACGGTGGCCACAGTTATTTTCATGGACATTTTTTGCATCTTCGGTTGCGAATCTTCCGAAGCACTTGGAGCATTGGAAGGGGAATTGGTCACTGTGTGTTGATGACAAATGCTGATTTAAATAAATCTGTTGGACGAATTGTTTGCTGCAAATTTCGCATCTGTTCGATTTTCGTTGACAGCGTCTTTCATGTGCTTGCTTATCATTCGGAGTGGCGAATCTTCCACCACATTTCGAACAAGCATTTGGCAGTTCGACGATGTGAGACATTGAATGACCTAAACGTAGTAAACGTTTACTACGATTCACAGCATCTTCGAAAAATGCGTGAGTTGTAGTAAAAAAAAACCCGAATGAAACCAGTGACGAAATAAGTCACTTCATTCACCAAAAACAAAAACAGTTGCTAGCGCTCTGTTCAACTCGAAAAATGACGTGGCAAGTGAATGGGCGGCGGTAGCTTAGCGGTTAGAGCAGTGGACCGGCAATCCAAAGACCTGTGGTTCGAATCCGCAGTCGCCTCAAAATCTTTTTCTTTAAAATAAAGAAATGATTTAACTCGTTCGCTTGCCTAGTCATTTAGAGTGTTGTTTTCAAATCAATTCTCATTGATTTACAAAATGGTTGAAAGCCGTTCTCAATACTGTTTCATTGGAGTATTGAAATAATACGAATTTACCCACAACCAATCACCTTATGAAAAACAATTAGTTTATACGAAATAATTGTAATAAATAATAAAAAAAATATGTATATATTGTATATGATTCTATCTTTAACTTACTTAAATAAATAAATAAATGAATCTCGTAGCGACGATGAATGAACCAAAAAAAAATGATTCAACACTCACGTTTGTCGTCGATTTTTTCCTTTCGTCTCAAAATGTCTGCCTCGTTCGGTGGTTGACGGAAGAGTGAATATTCTAGAACAACGTATGACGTAAGCCACAGCATAAAAGCGAAAATTCACACGCTTGCAAGTTTCGTTAAGTTCCCAACGACGCAAAATGACACTTCGCCTCCATTGGTAGCTGTCAATTGTGCAAATTCAGAGCACAATTCAAAAACGTCGGTTAAATTCATGCAACATTTTCTTCTTCAAATTGCAATTTTCAGTACGGCCACCGAAATGTTCTGAAACTAAACGTTTTGTTCTATTAAAATAGTGATCGCTAATTACATTGAATTGGTGCAATTTAAAATTGCACTTAAAGTTCTACCGCTATCACGCTTCTAACATCTACTGTGATCTGTCCAAAGTAAATGAGTTTTACTAAATATTCATTGAGTGGGGACAACGAAACCGGATGGATGGCCGAAAATTGAAAGCCATATCACTGCGTTGTTTATGTTGTAATGTAAACAGATTTGTATTGCAGAATTATGCATGTCTCGCGAACACAACGAATACTATTTTAAATTCTGACTCTATGTATTTGTTGAGATCAAGATGAAAAAAGCAATTGAATGCGAATATACTTTCGCATACTTTGGAGCGGTTAGGGAGCTTTTACGCAGCCGATAACGGTTTCGAATATACAGCTGAAATTATAGAATATTTGAGATCACATATACTCCATCTGGATGTTTCTGGAAGCTATGTGGGAAAATTAAACAAAATTTCATTTGAACGGTTCTGATCACTTAGATGGCTTAATAAAATTGAATTTCTGTACGTCGTTAATTTAAAAGAAATAAATAATTTGAAAGTGTTTGTTTCCAATGACGCACTCCATGAGTAACCCTAATCTTGAATAAATAGATTGCTTAAAAATGATATTAATTTTATTTTCGAAATTGTTTGCCGTTTGAAAACTGGAACGAATTCATTTTTTGATAAAACTAACCGAAATGCTTCTCATTTTGATGATATAGAACTGAAGAAGGAAATGCCAGAAGTGTTACGCAACAGGGAGCTGGTAAATTTTTTGATTTATCAAGTAACAATTTCTCTTGGAATTGATAAACGAAAGCCTGGCTTACTAATAATACAATTAAAATGTACAAAAGGGAACAATAAATGAGATTTCTGCTTAGTTTCGATTTCATATTTGGTCCGAAGACGTTGAATTTTGTGTACTGTTACTGTTTGACAAAATGAGATTTGTTATAGTTTGCATGGCGATTTTGATTTTGGCCAAAGCTGTGGATACTCGAGATGATTGTATTTTTCTTCCTGGTCAACAGTTAAATAAAGATAACAGTGAATCACGACACATTCTTTGCGGCGCACCACGTTATGAATATGCTGAGTGTAATTATTCTTCTGTGGAAGTGCTAAAAATTCAGAATTGCCCTACCGAATGGATCGAGCCCAAATTTATTGTGTATCGAAATGTGCGCACGTTGGACTTTTCGTTTTCAAAATATACGACATTGGGCAACTTACAATTACCATTCAACCATTTGAAGCTGTTTAGGCTTCTATGTGTCTTACAACAAATTAACGGAAGTGCCAAAGTATCTATTTTACAACACAAAACAATTAACAGAAGTGGACTTTTCACACAATCGAATCGAAGAAATAGATTCGGGTTGGTTTAGTGGGCTTTTCGATTTAGAAGAGCTCGATCTAAGTGATAATAAAATTAGATGGATTTATAAGGACGCTTTTCCAAAGGATTCCAAATTCAAAACACTGAACCTAAAAAATAATCCAATATGGCGGTTAGATTGTGGCATTATACAGTTACTGAATGGCATGACTTCAATAAACGTGTCATTCGAAAAAGTTACTGAGTTCGATTTATCTTGTGCGAACCCTATGGAATGGACAATGAATGAAGAAGAAATAATTTTTAAAAATGCAAACAGCAAAAATGAGCTCCGATATCCTAAGATGAAGTTCAAAAATTTACGTCAACTATCTATCCGCGGAAATCGATTAGAAAATGCGCTAGACATAGTAAACATGTCGAGAAAATCGATTTGGGCATTCGATCTAAGTGAAAACATATTGGGGAAGGTGAATGAGACAGCGTTTTATGGTTTCAACAACTTGCACACTTTATATCTAAGTGAAACCAATCTCTCATTCACTGCTGAATCGAACCCTTTTGAGCATATGAACGAACTGACGAGACTCGATATTTCCTACAACAATTTAACATCACTGAATATCAGTTTACTTTCAAAAACTTTGAGTAATTTGGAAGAGTTCCGAGCGGCTAGAAATCACATTGATAACGGTCTAGGAATCATACACAACCTCGGATCAAATCTATGGGTTTTGGACTTTTCTCAGAATATCGTCGGAACATTGAATCTCAGTACATTCGAACATTTTGAGCATTTGTATTGGTTAAATTTGTCAGACACACATTTGGAACATTTCAATGTGAATCCACTCAAAGTGTCCTCTTTAGACATTTCACGAAACAATTTGAAGCGACTGAATGTCAGTGTACTGTCGGATACTTTGAGATGGTTAGAATACTTTTACGTAGCCGATAACGATTTTGAAAATACTGCTGAAATCATGCAACATTTGGGATCACATCTAGAATATCTGAATCTTTCTGGAAATTATATGGGAAAATTGAACGAAACTACATTTGAACGAACCTGGTATATTAAATGGCTGTCGCTTAGACGCACCAATTTATCGATTTCTGATGTTGAACCTTTTGAAACTATGCGGTTTCGGTTGGACTACCTAGATATTTCGAGAAACAACTTGAAAAAATTAAATTTCTCTACTTCGATTGTTTTTCGGACCTTGGAAGAAATTAACTTGAGTGAAAACCATCTTACCCAACTGGACGGTCTCAATAAGCACTCTTATCCAGAACTCACCATACTGGATATTAAAAATAATAACTTGGATTGCACCTATGTATTAATGTTCAGAAGAGAATGGAACAGACTAGAGATAATCGGAGATCCGTGCACAGAGAGCAGCACACCATGGTACAAAAGATACTATTTTATTTATGGATCATTGGCATTGGTAATTTGTTCGATTTCATCCGCTTTGGCTGTCTATTGTTTCCGAAACTGGTGATGTCGATGGTCTTAACCCCGAATGCCCATTGGATTTACAGGCTGATCTGCTTCCGTACGATAGGAAATATGAATTTCCACGCAACAAGCTTAAGGTTGGAAAACAACTTGGCGCCGGAGCTTTTGGAATTGTGTACGAAGCGATGGCA
>NW_022598226.1:0-1090 GCF_009176505.1 Sitodiplosis mosellana | reverse complement strand
TCAAAAAGATGATAGTCATCTACGATAGATGCCATATGGGACCATTAGTTATGGGCCTTGGTAAACTAGAAAATAGTTTCCATTGCTTTAACAAAGCAGCAACAAAAGCTTTGCGCATTACTCGCTGGCTGCTGTTTTGAATAACACAAAGATCGACATTATACATTTCAAGAACAATGTTCATGATTGAAAACAAACTTAATTGTGTTCTTAAATGAAAAGTCGCAATAGTTTGAATAATCACAATTTTCAATATATTTATCAACCAAATTACGAGGTTCCAATTTTTAGAGAAGCGAGTGAGTGTGTGTTTTGATTCTTCCTCTATGTTGTAGCTACGGACGACTACAAACAAAAGAATGAACAAAAGTAAGAAAAGAGGGTACAAGGTACATCGATATGCTCACTCGGTCGGTATGGTGTGTGTATGTTTTCGGTCGCATTCCAAACAAAGCAGATGACGAATGTGATAAAACGAAGATGCATACAAAAGTGCATTTCTCTCTCTCCTCCCTATGTATTTTTTTGCTTCAAAATTTGTCTATTTTAAAGACAGACGATGAGTATACATTCGATCTAATGCTTACCCTCGTCTAACCAAATGAATCGTATCACCTTTATCTGAATATATGTGAGCTGGAAGAAGATAAAAAAAAACGGGAGAAGAAGAAGAAGAAAAGAAAAAAAGACACAAATGTTTGTGTTCCACTCAAAAACCTTCACACACGAAAAAAAACCTTTGAATCAAACAAAGAAATACGTCTAAAATATGACGTTAGTAGATTTCCATCCAATATTCCCATATAATGACAGGAATCCTACTAAACAACACACATACGCATGTACAGTCATTGGCGCATACACAAACGTCAACTCATCTATGACGTTTGTGTATGCGCCAATGACTGTATGTGCGTATATGTGTTGTTTGGTAGGATTCCTGTCAATACATAGGAATATTGGAAGGAAACCTACTAACGGAATATATTAGACGTATTTCTTTATACAATTCGAAGGTTTTTTTCGTGTGTGTTTATTTCATCAATGTTTAGGTGTTACATTAATTCTTTTTTACTTATTTTAATGAAAC
>NW_022598225.1:0-5706 GCF_009176505.1 Sitodiplosis mosellana | reverse complement strand
GGCTTTCGTTTTCCACACAACAAGACAACTGCTATGAAACGGTGCGCATATCTCGATCTAGCCGTATAAACCAAGCACAAATGCAACAGTGTTATTGAACATTGCATAAATGCAATTCGATTTTTATTCAAAAAACTAAATAAATATAAATGTTTCTCTGACAGAAAGAACGCTGTCTGACTAAAAATCCCTTTGTTAAACTTTTTTCCAATGCTGCATACAGAAGAAAACATGCCTCAACATGAATTTTTGTTGCGGTCTAAATTCATTCTTCAAGTCAAATTAGGCCGCAATCAGGAAATGAAATTAGACCGCGCGGGCAAAATTCATTATCAAAAATGTAGTTAAGCCGCGTGTCAAAAATGAAATTAAACCGCGCGGCCAAAATTCATTTTGTGTTTGCGGCCTTATTTCACTTGAAGAATGAATTTAGACCGCCGAAGAAAATACAACGCGGCCTTATTTCACGCGGTCAAATTTCCATCCGCCATGAATAAAGTGAGAATAAAAGTGCCCCATAATCATGGGACACTTTTATGCTCACTTTTTTCTTGAGTCTCTTTTGTTGCTATACGAATGTATGAGGCATTTCGGAACGAAATTTTTTTCGCAGAATATTCTCATGCGTCAAGAATATTCTCATGCGTTCAATTGGTCTATCCTACCAATTGGTGCGTGCCGTATGTAGGCAAGATTTGGATCAAAATTTTCAATTGATCATCTGTCATTTGGGCGATATTTTTTCCAGTTGCGTCAAATTGCTGAACATAGCGTCTTAAGGTCGTTCTTGGAATTCCGCACGATATTGCAACCGTAAGCAATGCTTGATTGCCGATTTTGAGTGCTTTCAGCGCGCTGATCAAGACTGTGGGATCCTTATTTGATAACCCTCTGTCAGTTTTCCGTTTGTAACTGCTATACATTTTCGGTCACTGAATATATTAAAAGCACGATAAAATACGATAAATTCACTTCATTGAATATATTTACCTTCCAAAATTGCCGAAAAAAATTCACTTTGTGATCGTAGTAAAAATGCTAAGGAAAAAGTTTCTTACAAGAAATTTCACTCGAAAAATTTTTCACAAGCACAGAGCACGTCTTTTCTCTTCGGAACCACAGCAAAAACTAGTTCATTATGAATCATTAGCATGACGCTGATCAATTTGACATTAAACGTCATCTGTCACAAATTTGACTTGGTGCTAGGGGAATATCACGCAATTTTTATTCGCAAAACTTATTTCTATCTCATTTATTTCATTAAAATCTAATGAAATCTAAGCTATTTCAAATATTTCGCAAAATCTGTATTATTCACTCATATTCACCATGTGCTGACGTCATTACCGCTTCAAAAATGCTGGAAGTGGGTTTTGGTGGATCCTCAGGATCATTCAGAACTGCTCCGGGTTCTGGAAGTGGATCCTCAGGATGAGCCAGGGCATTGTCAAACCCAGTCTGGTCCATCCTGAAGATCCACCAAAACCCACTTCCAGAATCGGGAGCAGTTCTGAACGATCCTGAGGATCCGCCAAAACCCACTTCCAGCATTAAAATATCTGCAAAAATCGACCAAAATGAAAAAAATCTCAGATATCTCGCATAATGTAATATAATTGAAATTAATTTTAAAAAAATGCAAAAATCAATAGAAATTCAATAGAATTTTTTGCGTGATATTCCCCTAGACTTGGTGTCCATCTTAGCCAACTGTCCATCTTAGCCAATGTTCCCTTACCATTCACCAAAAACTCTACTGATTTCCTTTCTGGTTGTATTGGCGGCTGTTTTCATTTTGTTCAGTGGAGATGTTTTCATTTCTTTGTAGCCGTTGTCTGCAATCAATTTCCAAACTCTTCGATCCGCACGATGATAACGAAAGGGCGAACAATTGTAGAGCGCCGCTACAGAGTGATGACAACACTTAGTTCAAATTTGTTCGCGCTCAAATTCACTCCGTCATATTCATTCTTGTTTTGATGTCGAAACACTGAAAAAAAAAAATAAAAAAAAAAAAAATTGAAATAAAATAAAATACAATTTAAATTAAATCCGCACGTATTTGACATGTTTTGCTGTTTTTCGTATGATTTCGCAATAATCCATAATGGTGACGAAATATTATGAAATATTGCGAAATCATATGACAAACAACAAAACATGTAAAATATGTGCGGATTTAATTTAAATTGTATTTTATTTTATTTCAAATTTATTTTTTTTATTTTTTTATTACTTTTTTTCACTGTTTCGACATCAAAACAAGAATGAATATGACGGAGGGAATTTGAGCGCGAACAAATTTGAAATTTTTTCTTTCGCATTCTGCCGTTCTCCAGTAGTGGCGCTCTACTATTTCACACTCCATGTTTTACATAGAAAAATTGACAGAATATTGCTGGGTGCTTCGATCATATTCATCTTTGTCCATCACAACGATTTCATTCCCCTTGTCTGCTTTCTCTTTGCGCGAGAGAAGTTTCTCTAGGACTGATGAATTGGCACGATCGATGCAACCATTAAGGAGCTCGTGAAGGACAAATGAGCGGCGAATCATGAAGTCTATATCTTCTTGGGTCGAATCGATATATTGTCCATTTTGAATCGGGTTGGTGAACCGATTACAATATTCTTTCATCGTCCCAAGAAGATATGGCTTGACGAAGTTGATCATACAATAATACTCTAGCAAATTATTTTGCAATGGAGTGCCGGTTAAAGCGATTCGTCGCATTGTGCGACAAGACACTACTCAAACAGGTTTTTTCATTTTTCAGCAAATGTCCTTCGTCACATACGACTAAATCGGGTCCAGGATTTATCAAACATTCCTTGATCCGATCGCACTCATCGGTTTGAGTGACCAAAATTCTGAACATTTCATAGCCGAGAACAAGTACACCGCCATTCATGTGCCAATTATTTATGTGTTGTTCTTTTTCTTCAGAACTTTTGCACCTAAAGTATATTAAATTTGAAAAATAAGAATGATACGCTGCATTTATTCTAGAGCATTTAATTATTAAATTAGAATAAAAAGACTCATCAAACACAGTCGAATGACTGTGGTTTTTGTTTTGCCGGAACGGTGAAATTTATTCAAATACACTTCACCAAGAGGTGAATCAAATCATCAAATTTGAATTGAATGCATGCAACGATAAAACTGACAAAAAAGACTACACCAACGCATATGTTAATCTAATTAAGAATGCAAAATAGGTTTTTCTTCCTTTTTCATTCCATTTATATTGATCATGTTGATAGGTTTAGGATTGAATAGGTTTTTCGTGCAATATGATTACGTTTAATGAACGTCTTTTGGCTAGTCACAGCGATATGTCAAACCTTTACTTTGACACTTCACATAGTTTGTTATGATTGAGAATTAGAATCAAAAGTGTGAGTCTTTTTTGACTCTGGTAGGGGGAGTATGTGTAAGTTGACCCACTTTGTAAGTTGGGTACCCCGCCGATTTTGTATTTTGACCTTCAAATCGTCAATTTGGCTAGTCTCAATCGATTTAGAAACGTCAAAAACCAATATAAAAATAGTTTCCAAGAGTGAATACGCATCTTAAAGGGCTCGGATCGGCTCATGAAAATTTTTTGCAAAAAAAAATTATTTTTATAAAAACTAAATTTTTTCGGAGCATCATCAAGTAGACAATTTCAAAGATATCAGCAAAGCGAGTATAAGCTTTCTTTACTAATTTTTTGTGTATTTTCATAATCCGAAGTCATTTCACACATATCATTACATGGCGAAATTCTTTCCGTGCATATTGAAGTGTCGACCAATTTTGTAAGTTGACCCACCCGAAGAAAAATCAGAAAAATGAGACAACTATTCAGCGTAAACACTCAATATACGAGATTCATTGAATTTTATTGATTTTCCAATCGTTTTCGGATTTGAAAAACACGAAAAAATCGATGAAATATGAAAAAATAGAGAATATGTATTTTTTTACTATTTCTATATTTTTCTACATTTTTTATTGTTCTTCGTAGTTTTAAAGGCCTAAAACGATTGAAAAACCAACGAAATTCAATGAATTTCATATATTGAGTGTTTATACTGCATGTTTTTCTAAAAAAAATTGGGTGGGTCAACTTACAAAGAAAAAATTTTGTTGCCAAAAATCAGACCTCTTAGAAAATTGACCGAAATAATTTGTTTTTACAACCAAAACTAATGAATTTCCTGATCAAATTGTAGCTTTTTCGGCTCTCTTTCCAATGGTATATCAGGTGTGCATTTATCTTCATTCCATAAAAAGTTATGACTAAAATGATTAGTGCGGGTCAACCTTCACATAATTCCCCTAAATATTTATTTTTACACAAAAAAACCAAACTATTTTTTAGAAAGATTGTAGCAAATTATTTCGTTTTTAGATCCTGAAGATGGCTTTCAGAAAGCCGAAATATATCGATCAATGAAATAACAAAAAATTGTTGCATTTTAATTCGGAACGAAGGAGGCGATACAAGCACAACACACACACACACACTGTGTGTATTTGAAAAAGACTCACTTCGTTATTTAAAAAACATTTAGAGCAGTGTTTTCTATCCATTTGGTAAATTCATTTACCCAATTAAGAATTACTGATACTGGGTATCCGAATGGAATGCAGAAAAAAAATGCAGAAACCCAGAAACGCAGAAAAAAAATTGCAGAAAGAAAAAATGCAGAAAAAAAAATTACAGAAACCCCAAAAACGCAGAAAGAAAAAATGCAGAAAAAAATTTTGCAGAAAGAAAAAATGCAGAAAAACAAAATGCAGAAATCCAAAAACGCAGAAAGAAAAATGCAGAAAAAAAATTTGCAGAAAAGAAAAAAATGCAGAAAACCAAAAACGCAGAAAAATTGAAAAAATACGATTTTTTCGAAAATTCGTTGACCACAATAGATATCGTCCGACGCGTGTTTTTTTTAATCTGGCACATCAGCCAAATAAGTGCCAGGCGATAGTTTAGGCTGCCCTGAGTTCATAATGGGCCATGGTTTTGGGTAAAGGTGCTTCTGCCGGGAGTTAATGACTATAGGCGTTCCCACATTTCAGGAAGAACAAATTTCTTGATGAAACTTAGTTTTTACACCTGTAGTGGGTTGGTTATATTGAGAATGAGTATAACGATGTTTTGTGATTGACATCAAACTTTATTCTAATTCTTCTTCACATTTTATAATTGTCATTAGCGAGTGTCGCATGCGCATCGAGAGATGCGGTGAGCATGCGACACCGTTGGAGAAATAATGAGTAGACGAGTCACACAATTATAATAATAATGACGATCCGTCTACACTCCTCCAGGCTTTAAAAAAGTTGAATACATTTTTTTTTTCCTTATTCCGACTTATTTAGTGACCTAATCACCCTTGACGCAATTTTGATTTGTTGTTTAGTGTTTGTAAATTTTTTGTAGAAAAAGGTCAAAATCATACCAGTAAAAATCATGCTGGTGATGGCCCCCAACAAGCAGCCAATGATTAATATTTTAAACTGATTCGAATTGTTTTCATTGATTTTCCTACTCATTTCAAATTCAATCAAAATTGCGAAAATTTTTGATTTAATCGTATCCAGATCATTTCCGTCTTTAACCAAAATTGATTCCACTTTATTTAGCTTCTAAAAAAAGTTCCACAAGTTCCCTCATCAGAAATTGACCTCAATGTTTTATTTTGAAGAGA
>NW_022598224.1:0-1004 GCF_009176505.1 Sitodiplosis mosellana | reverse complement strand
ACTTTATGATCAAAAATTCTACAGACGATTGCATATAGAAGTGGACATTCATAAATATCTACTTCCAACCGAGGATAGTTTTGGTGCTGCTTTTTCTTCACTTCGTGGTCTTGAGAGATTGAATGTTTATCGTGGGGAAAATGCACAATTTTTGCCCAAATTGCCTAATTTGAAAGAGTTGAAAATTCGCCCAAGATGGGACGTTACATTGGATTCAAAGCTAATTCCAGAGAAATTTGTGAACCTTCAGGGATTATGGACTGCAAATTCAAATGATGAAAGTATTTTATCAATCGTTCAAAGGCTACCAAAACTTAAGATGCTCGCATTACGTAATCACAATGATGATTATGATGATCAGAAAAACATTCTGAAATTATCAACTCTGGACAAAGTACGTCAAAAAATGCTTGGGGCACAAAAATTAACAATCTACGTTGCGGAAGAGATGTTTTTGAGAACTAAATGGAGCATCGCAAATGGAGATACCAATTTACAAATGATCGAAATGAAACGATATTCATCGCGTCGCGTTGAATATTATCACTAAAAATCATAGAATTCAATGATGAAAGACAAAAGTTTCTTAGTTTTATAAGCAATAAATGTGTTTTCAATCTGCTAATAAAATGTCCAAAATTCAAAAATTATTAGTGTCATATTTTTTTATCAATTTCGTAAATTTCAAGTAAACGTTGGACTATTGTTCGTGCTATGTTCAGAGGTTCGAAATTACTGCAGCGCCAATTTCATCTCAGAACATCATCAATCTGTTTACTAATACCAGAAGTCTGGACTTTGTTCATCATTTATGCCAAATCCGGGCTTAAAATTAAATCCACAGCCTTAGCTCAGAACGATTTCGACAAAACACTAGGTTTGCGAACACAAACATAATACAGTAAAACCTGTCAATAACGGAACCTGGGAATAGTGGAAATCGTGTCAATAGTGGAAAAAAAATTTGGCCGTTGAGCTCTCCCATACAAATTGACCTGTTAATA
>NW_022598223.1:0-3007 GCF_009176505.1 Sitodiplosis mosellana | reverse complement strand
TTCTCTGGTGAATGTAACAATTTCGTGCGCGTTTATATCATTTTTTTTTTACAAGTTTTCACGTAGTTAAATCCCCCTAGAGTGAAATATGTTTGGAAAATGTGAAAGAGTTTAGAATATTTGTCGATGGTAATAGTACAGCGGAAATTCCGTTTTCATTTGCACAACTAAATAAGTTAGAGATATTCTTTATGTGTTTTCAATCGAACTCTGTATTCTTCAATTTTATTGATAAACATCCCACAATACAAGATTTATCGCTCGATGGTAAAAGTTTAAGTGCAATAGAACAGTCGAAATTAGCAAAATCATTACCGTCGTTGGAAAAAATAATTTTCGGAACATCTATTCCGAATGTTGGAATTTTCGGAAAATACAAAATTTCAGCCAATGAAGCGATTCACTTCATGTCCTTGTTCCAAAATCTGGAAGAATTTAGCTTCATTTTAAATGACACCGATGCTTATGATGAATTTCAGGCTCGCTTAAGTAATGAATGGGAAAGTGAACAAATAAATAAGAAAGTTATAACAATCAAAAGAAAGTGTACGCTAGCAAGAAAATGCAAGGTACCCTAAGCAAACCACCTTTGATATTGTAAGCGCATACGTGGATGAAAACAATGTCGATTCGTAAGCTATCCTATTAGGTCAATTTATCAAGAAAAAACTTCACTTTTTTTTCAATTTTTTATCAATCTTACTCTAATTTTACAGTCTTTTGTTTTTGTATCTCTAGCAACCATCACATATGACACATAACACTCTCGTTATCATGTTCATCTATTTAAAATAATTAACAAATATCATTTTATATACTTCTTTTTGATAAAAATGTAAACCGCAAACATTTCTTAAATAAACTCCATTTTTCATGAGGAAAATGTTTTTTTTTTTTTAAATTCCTAACGTTAAAGCTGGTCAAAAATTACCATCAGCAGAGCTATATTTCCTGCTAATAGTAGTTGCTGTATTCCATAGAAAGATTTAACCCGAATCTATTGGTTGTCAAAATGAACAAATACCGACTAATTTCTCTATTTGGGTCGCAGATGTTCATGTAGCTAAGATAAGACACCTTCATATAATACGATCGAACTTTGTTGAATTTTGTCGAGCGAAGAAAATTAGTCATGCGAAGAGTTCACACTCATTGCTCGTTATCAATTCAAAAAGAACGAAGCACTATGCAAATATGTAGAAGAAAAAAATCTAGAGAAGATTCTAAACCCAACGACAATTTATTGCATTCGAAATTTGTCTTGAACTTCATAAGTAGTTTTGAATGAAATGATGCGATGAATGCATTTTTGCCTAAAAAATAGAATTTATCGAAGAATTGTTTGTAACGTAAACCATACGTGATTTACAAAAGCAAAAATGAAATTTTTTTTCATTAGGAACAAGATACACACAAACACGTTTTGCGACACAGTTGTGCATCAAAACAAATTCACGATTGTCGACTTGAGCGTTGATAGAACAAGAAGAAAATTGCCATAATATTCTAACAGTCAGATTGTTTGTATTATATATTTTATTTTCAAGTCATTCAAACGACGATAAATAACACATTTTCCCGAGTCAATAAGTTGACTTGAGCAAAATAGCTCAAAACTTTACCACCTAAAGGTGGTAAATTTAAACTTAGGCATACATTCAGTTCATTTTAAATCGCGATATAACCGCTTTTTACACTTATTTTTCAAACAAAAAAATATCCACCAACTTCTTCAATAAATTTACATTAAAAGTATTCATCATTATGGTTCTTCTTTGTATCAGTTCATCGAACATAGTTTTTTTGTTCCTTCGATTTCAAGATCCTTGGGATTCATTTCATTGAGTTGTTGTATTCCATCCTTTATTTTCGATTGGTACCACGGAATACACTACATCAAATCGTTGAGTTTCCCATGATTCTCTTTGAATATCCCTTTTGATTGATTTGTAGCTCCAAATGGCAACGAAATACAAAATCACACAAAATACTGAAAATATAAGAGAAAGCGGACAGAGATTCATGTTGAATACAACTTCATTCAATTATCTAATTGAACAAAATTTCATTTGACAAAATTTTAAATTCAAATTGAAAAAAAATTGGTTGAAATGATCATAAAGTGTCGATTTAACTTGAAAATTACCTGTCAAGGCGTAAAGATGATTGTCACGATATTCGTATAGTATTTGATCTTTCGACAATCCATCGTAGATAACATAAATTATGATGGCAAACCAAAGACAAAGTGCAAGCGCCCAAAAATTCAATGAAATTAACATCAATCCGGGTTTGTTCTGGAAAAAATAACAGCAAAAATAATTAACGCAAATTCGGTTTTATTTCAAAAATTCAAATTTCACTTGATTAAGAAATGGAACATTCGGTTTTTGGTTTAAATTGTGATAGATTTGAATCGAAACAATTTAATGATTGGCAATGACATTGATAGCTGCAATAGTCGACATTCGGATACCTTAGACAGTTTGTTTTTGAATATTTACTCAAGTTTTCTGGTCGATTAAGATTTTCAAAATCGACTTAAAATGCAAAATCCACTTTTTATCTGATTTTCACAATTTTTCGCCTCAAAACTTCTATGTAAATAGTTCATGCCCAAATTGATACTTTTCAACGGGTCTTCAAATCAACATACTGAACTTATTCTTTTCTTTATTTATGCTTATTTACCTTTCCAATGCCCCAGAGCCATATACCGATTATCGTCAAATTCACAACTGTAAATATTCGAAATGTTGGCATTAGATTTGAACCCGTGAGCATAAAAACAACGTATTGACTCTTCGCCGATGAATACGAAACGCAAAAAAATCGCCGAACAAAGTGAAACACCAATCTGTTATTGGATCAATATGAAGCATGAAATCGTTGGCTACTATTTTATTTACGTTGCGCTTTGTTTCGAAGCGCGGCAAGTGTTTCATTTTGTTCCAGTAACAGAACGTTGTATCACTTTGTTCGGCGACGCGCTCAATGTACTGTTTTG
>NW_022598222.1:0-6163 GCF_009176505.1 Sitodiplosis mosellana | reverse complement strand
ATCAGTATCAAAACCTGTGAAAACAAAATTAAATTCTGAATTAAAGAGTAGAAATTAACAGAAAAAAGTATTCCTCTGTTTCGAATGATGCTTCAACGCAGAATGATTGATTTTGTTATGTTTTTTTTCTCAATTCCACAAGTTTGACATACCCAATGATTCAAATACACTTTTTAATGTTGTTCGTCTCACTTTTCCGATGCTAAAACTGAAATAGTTTTCTTGAACACTTTAGCAGTTAAAGTATAGAAAGTGTGGGTATATTTGATTGCGCTTTTAAATGAATACGGTGGCCCGGGTGCGACAAATTGTCAGAGTAAAATGCACTGTAACGTGCAAAACACAACTGCCTACAATGCTGATTTGTTCAGCTGTTTATAATGCTGTTTTTGGGTACAGAATGTGCAGATATATTGCAAAGTGAATTCAAAGTATTCATTAACGTTTATCTCGTCGGTTATCAGAAAATCAATCCCAGACTACTGCACATTTAATCTCTGAAGGTATGATAAAAAAGGTTTAAACTTTGAAGATTTTCAGAAGAACAACAATGATCGGCTTAATAAATGACTTCCCAAAAATAAATGAACTTCTCTATTAGACTTTTTACATGTGTACATCACACATATACATGTGGTGAGATTCACATACGTCAGAAATAAGCTGTAATAAAATTTAGTAAAAGTATTCAAGTACAGGCTTTGCTGCGGCATATATTCATCACGCTGAATACATTCATGCGAAGAATACGAAGCGCTAGCTTTGCGGAAAATGAAGTCTGTTCGTCTATTCCTACGCGCTTGGCGGACGCATCAATATGATGACGTTGCTTGACGCACTGTGACTCATTTATGCCGTAGCAAAGCCTGCTTTAGTACACCAGCCTCATCGCATATTACTCTCGAAACTCTTGATAATATTCAAAAGCTTTGAAAACAAGAAAATAAAAGATGTTTCATTATGATAAAAATCATCGATTGAAGAGAAGTGCAGAGGTGAAAAAGCGATGATTTCAAGATAGCTCCGAAAAATTAATGGTACACAATGCATAGAATAAAATGACAAAATATTTATTGTAAATATTTCACATGACTTTTAATGTCGCATTATTGCCAATTGAAAATGTACAATAACGATTCGAGCTCTACATTAAAAGCCGAGCTAACGAAATTTTCTGTAAACAGACAGATTTGATCAAGCTTATCGTTGTTTTTCTGCTGAAAATCTTTCATGTTTCAAACAGTTTTTTCATACCTTCAGAGATTAAATGCGAATTAACGAGACGTTTAGAACGTTAAGGAATAGCTTCTACTTTTAATTGGCATAGCAATAAATCTGCACATTTCGTACCTAAACAAACCAGCATTGGAGATAGTTGTGTTTCGCATGTTAAGTTGTATTTTACTCTAACAATCTGTCGAATCCGAGCCACGATGTCTATCATTATCTGTTGAAGTGTTCCAAGCTATTTGAGTTTTTAAAAAATGGAAACCTTTATGCAAAACCCGATTTCATTGGGCTTGCTACGGTTATTCCTTTCAAAAGATGTTTAATGGCACCTTTCTTCAAAGATTAAATGTCGAAAATCAATTCGTGTGCAGTGGTGATCTGTATACCTGTAGACTATAGACTATTTGCTTGCCAAATTGAGGTCGATAAGTGATTGCTTACGAAGAAACATATGAAAAAAGTATCCGCACATGAGTCCGGTTTCATTTTCATTTTTACGAGTTCCAAGTAAGAGTTATCCGCACATTTTCTTTTATCTCGTATCGAATTTTAAATCGCTGAACAAGTCACCATTGGAGAATGAAAACATTTGTGTTTTGGTTGTTGAGCCAAGCTGTACTCTTAAATTCCATCGATTCTGATTTATCGCATTCATTCGAGCTCCAAGAATAAATCCAAAACTCGGCGAATGTTTGACCAATATTGAGGAGCATTTTCTTCAAATGGTTTAAGTAGGGATAAATTATAACGACTCGGCCAATTGTGGAAATAATTCGTGGTTGAAATCAAAATATGTCGATGAATAATTGTAACAGAAATAGTTGAAGACATTTATGATCTCAATCCCAAAGATAAAATGTTGATATCGTAACAGATATTTGTGACATTTCCCCCATGAGAATAGTTGACGATTGACCTAAAGAAAACTTTTTCCGAAAATTTTTCCGTTATCAATTATAAGGATCGAAACTATGTGAATGACTGTTATTTTAGTATCGCAACTGGTGTGTTTTTGCTGTTAAAACGAATGAAACAAATAGGTGATGGAGACATTCAATGTCGTCGGTATCGGAGAAATATTCAAACTTCGTACTGTGACGGGAAATTGAACCAAAATCAAAAGACTTCTTCATTTCTTTATTATATTTTGTTATTTTCAATGCATTTGACTTGAAATATCTACAAATTGTCTTTGTTTTGCCGTCCGATTTTCCAATTCAACTGTGAACTACACGTTGAAAGCATTGAACGCATCCACTTTTACTTTTTTTGAATGTCAAATAAAAAAAAAACACCAGCTGTCAAACATATACACGATGCACATCAAGTCAACGCTACAACTCAAACGATTAAAAGTGTAAATATTTTTGGAAAAATTAAACCAAGTGAACATTTAAAGAAATGTTTTGCGTTGAAAATTTCGAGATATTTTTTGAATAGAACAAATTGAAACGTGCACAATGGAGGAACTTTCGAAATTAGAGCATTTGTCGTTGGTGTCAAAAATTTGTACCGAATTGGATAACCATTTGGGTATGAACGATAAGGATTTGGCAGAGTTTATCATCGATTTGGCTGAGACACACACCACATTCGATACATTTAAGAAAGCTCTCATCGAAAATGGAGCCGAATTTCCCGATTCATTCATCAAGAGTTTGCTGCGAATTATTCAATTGATGAAAACATCGAAGAAATTACCTGAGTCTAGTGAAAATGATTTCATATCGAAGCCTGATGCCGATCGATTGGCCATAAAATTCCCAGGTTTGGCCATGCCCAATGAAAAACAAGACGAAATTATTATGACAAAGGTTGAAAAGAATGAAAAAGACGAAAAGGATGAGAAAAAGTTCGAAAAAAAATTGAACAGTGTGGCCGATGATATGATGGCAGAGTTAGAATCATTCGCACCATCAAAAGGTGACAGTGAAATTGAACCGAAGAAAAGTGAGAAGAGAGAACGGTCCAGAGAACGTGAACGGAAATCACGTCGAGAGAGATCGAAGGAACGTGAAAAGGATAGAGACAGAGACAGAGACAAAGACAGATCGTCAAGAAGAAGCCGGTCCAGAGATAAGAGACCCCGTTCAAGGTACTTTGACTATTTGCTTAACTACTTTTACTTTCAGTACATCAGTTTTGTGAAAATCAATTTTTAATAGCAAAAGAAAGTTATCAACGATTCGTTGGAATCTTTCAACACTATTCAAACCAAATTCAATAAACAAAACCAACTTTTCCCCCCATTTTTAGATCAAGAGATCGAAGACGCAGCCCTTCTCAAAGCAAAGAAAGAAGAAGAAGCCGATCAAGAGACAGACGCAGACGCTCTAGATCGATGGAACGTCGGCGATCCACATCGCGTGAACGATACAGAGATCGTCAGCGGAATCGGAATCGAAGTCGAAGCACAAGTCGTGGTCGACGAAACCGGTCTCCACCTCGCAAACGAAGCGCAACACCATTGCCCGATGGCCCAGAGCCTGGAAAGATCTATTCTGGCCGCGTAGCAAACATTGTACCATTCGGTTGCTTCGTTCAATTAACGGGTGTCAAGAAACGTGTCGAAGGTTTAGTTCATATTTCACAGCTACGGTCTGAGGGTCGTGTAACCGATGTTACTGAGGTTGTATCGCGTGGATCGAATGTCAAGGTCAAAGTAATATCAATAGCTGGACAAAAAATGTCGTTAACCATGAAAGAGGTTGATCAACAGACGGGTGCCGATTTGAATCCAGCATCACATTCACACATGAATGACGAAATGCGCGATAGAAATCCAGACAGACCAGGTGCCGATTTGAATCCTGCTACGCATTTGCGCAATGGAAATACAGGCGTTGAAGACGATTTAATCATGTATAACACATTGACTGATAATGGTAGCAAACAGGTGGTGCGATCATCGGTAATCTCGTTGCTGCCGGGTGGAATGTCTCGTAGCACTCCTACAGCACCGGTATCACACACAAATGTGGCATTTATTCAAAAAGACGGTGAACCGTCACGATGCTCACTCTGTCCAGCTAGTTTTCCAAAGAGCCATCAATTGTTGTTGCACATGTACATCCATTACATGAACCCAGAACGAAAATTCCGATGCGAATTGTGTGGCAAAAATTTCAAAACAGAGCGCCGTCTACATAATCACAACCAATCCGAAACACACAGTTCGAAAGTGAATATTGCCGAAACGCATGGCAATCCAACGTCAAAAAATCCAGAACCGTTTGAGTGTTCGGATTGTAGTCTAGAATTTCGAGAAAAGGTCAGTTGGCCAGACATTTCCGCTCAAATACACATGCGCAAAAATTAGCGGAGAATCGAGAAACCAGCAACGAAAGAAGTGAAATCTAAACGATGGAAGCAACAACGATGCATAAATTGACAATCAGCATGGTGATGACAATTGACTAAGCGCCTTATGTTTAGCATATTAAAATACAGTAAACAAAACACACACAAGTAGGGCTTAATCGTTCCATAGACATTTTCGATTTTTTTTTTCTCGAATTATGACTGATCAAATGAAATGAATTTTACGAGATTTTCGAAACACAAAAAAAAACAATGTTTGTCATTCATTCAAGTAGGTTAGTAGTAGCTTTTATTTTGACATAAATTCGGGTCGAACAGTTCTATTATATCCACCTACAATATAAAATCAGTTTCAACAAAAGTTTTATTCGGTAAAAGACATGATTTTTTTTTATTTTGTACGTTTGCATTGTAAAAATTCGAAACACATTTAAAAAAGACTATTTGTGACATTTTTCATCGTCATTACTTCAAGTTTTACGTCTCAATTCGACGAATTTCTGGGCCGTATCATATTTGCTTTCCCATTCGTAGCATAGTCTTTCGCGGAAGTGACCATATTCATCCTTTAACACAAATTCAAATTTTTTCAGCATTCGAAATTTAGCCATAAGTTCGATTGCTTCACCAGTTGAAAGGCGTGCGTGTAATTTAATCGTATCCAGCAATGGCAAAGATCTAGCCAATCTAGACCAATCCACGTAACTTGGATGAATGTTACTGATCCTTACGATCGAGATATTCGAATTTTCGTCAATGAATTTGTAGAACTCTTCAATGAAAGAATTAAGAAATTGTTGTTCTGGAAACGTGATTTGAAATTGCTTGAGCTGTTCAAATGAAAAAGGTAGGAAACATTCAGGCAATTCATAAATTTGATGAAAATAAATTGCAAAATTCTTCACACTTTTCATATGTATAATATTGTCACTGTCTGTGAGAAATGTGATTGGTTTTATATCAAGCATAAGACCTTCAATATTCTGCAAACATTCAACTGAATTCCGAAGCAAATCTGTGTTCAAATGGCTGTAAAAAAAGTCACGTGATCTAAGCTGAAGATCTTTTAATTGTGGATTCAACCGTATGAAAGCTTGTAGCATTTCATTTTCGAGCATAGCTTCACTAGATGACTCATGAAAATAAAAGTTTTCTAAATAAGGAAAATGGTTTGTGTTGATACTAAAAAATGAGGAGTTTCTGGTGTGACAAGATGCTAGTGAATTCAACTTGGGGAATAATCTATTGAGGGGAACTTTCTCAGTGAAATCATAGTCAATGTGTTCAAAATTATAAACGTTGGGGAAAGGCTTATCAAAATGCTCCATAACAGTACTTGCATAACAAACTGATGGATATATTATAATATTCTTCACGTATTCAGCACAATAATCGTTGATATAAGTGAATAGCCTCTGATCTCTTTTCGATAGTTTGTCGATGTTCACTTCACTAAAAACTCCCGGCAACAGCATAATCAGGCCTAATTTTGAAATCTCACGCCCAACACAGCGCAACAACTGCAGAGCAGTTTTCAAATCTTCTATAACCATTTTTGACGCGTCTTCGGTGTAGAATATTCGATCTGGAGAAATTCGTATATTACGTAACC
>NW_022598221.1:0-6402 GCF_009176505.1 Sitodiplosis mosellana | reverse complement strand
GTTATTTGGAAGGTTGTTTACTGTCTCCAAAATTAGGTCGTCAGTGATTTCAATCGTTGGAATATTGATGCATAAATCACGGAGAAGCGATTCACAGTCCTTGTAACTGTCAGTTTGAACATCATTTTGTTTGGTGTACGCTTTTTCAAAATGTTTGCAAATGTATCCGCAATATCTTGTTGACAGTTCAACTTAACGCCATTATATTCCATTTCACTGGGTAAATCATCATGAGTTTTTTGGACGCAATTGACATATTCGAAAAATTTCGTTGGATCTTTATCAATTAGCTGCTCCATTTCCAACTTGTAATTCTTGAAGGCTAATCGAGCGCATGACTTATATTGTCTTCTCAAATCAGCATGCTTCACAATTGCTTCAGTTGAAGAACATGACTTATTCCGTCTTTGCAGTGTGTTGACACGATTCTTTATGTTTACGAGTTCGCTGGTGAACCATTTTGGATGGTTTGAAAGCGTTTTCGTTTTCAGCTCGACATTCTCTGAAACAACGGAATTGATGATATTATAGAACTGGTTAATATCTGTATCCAAGTTTGTTCCAGTGAGAACATCATCCCAATTTACAGTGAATAGTTTCTCATTAATGGTATCATAATCAGCGCCCATGAAATTGCGGTACTCAATTTGAGATGTGACTTTGTTTTGCTTCATTTCCAAACCGTGGATTTTTATCGAATAAGAAATGTGATGTGATTCATGATTCAATAAATGATGTTCGGCAGGCTGACATGAAACGATGTCTACACAATTTGTCCAAATTAAGTCGAGCATATTTCCATTATCATTGCTATGCTTGTTGATTTGATGCAATCCCAATTCATGACATGTATCGAGAATGATAAATTCTTTCTTTCCTGATGCATTAATTGGAATCGCAATTTCTGGATCATCGTTGTCATCAGTGAACCAGGATAAATTAGGTAAATTGAAGTCACCTGAAAGGATGAGAACATCTTCAGTTTGCATTTTTGCAGTGATTTCCCGTAGTGCTCCCATATTTGCTTCGTAGACTTCAACTGGAGAATCCGGTCTGAGGTAGGCCTCGGCTAAGAAAATATTTCTGTTGTTCAATATTATCTTGGCCCATATTTGTGCAGCGCCGAATGATGCTCCTGTACCGACGAGTTGTGATTTGATTGATTTTTCGATGGCAATCAGAACACCGCCGCCTCGTTTCTTTTTAGTCTTTTGCCACAATTCAGTTTCCTCGGAACGATCACAACGGTAAACGTTGAAATTTGGGGGGAATACCTCCGAAGAATTGACCGAATCGTCGAGTTTATCCTCACATATCATGGACATTGTTGCATTATTTGTTAGTACATCAGCATTGAATTGAGGCAATCTGCTTTTCAGGCCATTACAATTTTGAGAATGCACTAAGCAATATGGAATTCCTTTATTTCGAGTCTGTTGATGCATGTTCGATATGTTTAAAAGGGCTGGTACATTGGATGTGTGTGTAATGGTTGGATCATTTGTATTGGCATTGTGTTGTGAGTGTACATTTGAGGTGGCATAATGTGATACGGTGTTCCATTCCAAAAAGAATAATTGCTGTTGGGCAAAAACTGCGGATTAATCGGTAATTGCTGCAACGGCTGTTGTTGATGGTGTCTGAAATTATTGACCGGTACCTGCCTCTCTCGGTATTGTGGACGATATTCATGACGATGACGCCCATTCCCATTGACAAGACTCCTTCGATCGATGCGATTGTTTTGATGTGTCTCATAGATATTTCTGTTGTTATAGTTGTTGTTGTTGCGATGATTCCGATTAGAATTGACTTGTTGCTGCACATTTTGTTGTGGCTTCGGATTTTGTCTCTTCTTTTTCATGGCATCGGTTTCAACTGGTAAGACTGGTTTTTGCATTTTCGATGGATGATTGAATTGTTTTAAAATGCAGTTTGAATTCCATCCGTCCATTGTGATAATTTTTTCACAAATCGTACGAAACAAGGTTGAAATTTTAAATGATGAAAAACTTCTTGCATTTCCTTTGTATCGTTTGTTGGGTAATTTTTCAACAAGAAAAGAATAGAATTTCATTGGCGTCCAAATTACCTATGATAAGAGCAGTAACATCATCGGTTGTGGTTTCTTTTGGCATTCGTGATACGTGAATGGCATATACACCGTTCACAGGTGATATTTGTGGTGTTTCAATATTCTTTTGTTGGTTTTTGCTCGTTTCGGCCAATTGGTGTGAATTTCTGTTCTCATTCTCTGTTGGTAGTTGCTGTGAGAATTTTAATTTGCAGAACTCACATGTCAATCCAAACGGTGAATCGACGTTGAATGTTGAATAGAATTCGGATAGTTTGTTCGTGTCATTCTGAATATTCCAGCTGATTGTACCATTTTCCTCTGTGATTTTTTCCATCAATCCGAATTTAATCAACATTCCCTTTGTTGGTTGTGCATCTCGATTGCGCAGGCATTCAACATATATTGTTTTGTGGCAAAATATGCAATTCAATGACCATCCGTTATACCTTGATCCCATACAATTCTTGGATTCACAGCAATGAGGTTCATGTGACATTTTGCGGTCAAGTTTTTCAAGTGGCAAAAATAAAATCAGTATTTCAAAATTATTCCTGGGTGTTTCTGCTGCCGTTGCAAACTAAAATTGAAAATGTTTTCAAAAACCGGAAAAAAATCAAAATTTATTAATTTTTGAGAGCAATGAAAAAACAATGTTTACACTTTGACAGCTGTCAATGATCTTCATATTATTATTATATAAATTGGTGGTGAAATATTGGCAGGGGATGAGTGCATGCATATGAGATTGAGTTTTTGGCTGTACTGGAATCTAGTAATATGGTTGTTGCCAAAAAGGAGCCGTTTGAAATTGGTTTTTTTTTTACTGTAATGATTGCTATTTTGCCAAGAATGGCTTCGACCCTGATTGTACTGACGACGAGTATTCCAACTCGGGCTCTAATCATCAAAATGACGAGTTCGAGCGAAATCACTTCTAATGCAGTTATTGCTACGCTGTCACCTAAATTTAGTGACCTAAAACTATCCGTTTTCGTGATATGGGTGAAAAAACTCGACAAATTTTATATTTCGTTCAAAAAATATAGGAAAAATCAGGTCACTTTACTCATAACAAAATATTTTTAGTAGTAGTGCATTTTTTACTTATATTTTTGAGTAAAAAAAAATTACATGTCGTTCATTAAGACAAATTTTTCCGTTTCTGTTCGTTTTGGGGGACACTTTTTTGTGAAATGAATTCATTTCGTTGCATTATACCTCTGATAGATTCGATTCCAAACACTTTTTCATACATTTTACCGCTGTTTTTTCTTCTTTTTTTCATTTCTATTTTATTATTATTATTATTATTATTCTGCACCATTCTGGCGTTTCGTCGCCAAAGGTGGTTTATTTGTTATAAATATCATATTAATATATTTACAATATTTCTTTTATTTTCTCCACACTCTAAAATAAAAAGGAGTTCAACGTAGGCAACGTCGAGTTTTAGATACCAGTTCCACGTACGTTCGTGGAGAAGAAAATTTACATGGCTGGCGACCACGCGGCGATTCTTTGATTTTTGATCATCAAGTATGTGTTGCAAATTTATTTTAAATACATATATTTATATTCAAAAAAATATATTGTAAATTGAATGCGTTAGAATAAAAAGGGCGTATGATACACTTTCGTACCGAAGCGCAACTCAAATCATTCGCAGAACAAAGTGAAACAAAATCATGTTGTTATTTGATTACGGAACACTAGAATATTGTGTGCAAACTATTTGTGTTTCGTTTTGTTCTGATAACATGTGCGGTGTGTCGTCTTGTTTTACCAACCAAATTGTATTTCACTTCGAAATGCGACGCAATCGATGCTCTGTTTTGGAAAAATTATTATTATTCTGCACCATACAGCGTTTCTTCGCCAGAGGTGGTTTATTTGGTATAAATATTTGGTTATATATTTACAATATTTATAATGTATTCGTATTTTCAGTCTCTCCAAGTTCTATTTCTTCTAAAATAATCAGTTATTCTTTGCTTGACAGTGTTTGTGCTAACATTAAAATCAATTAAATAAGTTTTATATATTTTTGGAATAGTACTAGTATCACAATCATTCGTTTGATTTGGCTCTATGATATTAAAGTATTTATAAAATTCATTATATGTGATGAGCATGTAGTTAATTGGCTCAAACATTGAGTAGTTGTAGATTCTGGTCGGCAGCTCTAGGAATTCGGTGTTCCGTGTTCGGAGTCGTGGTGTTCTTAAGTTAATTTTCTCCATAATATGCTTCGACGATGTTTGGCCACAGATAACATTGTGTATGAAGCAAATTTGTGCGATTTTTCTTCGTTCTTCCAAGGTAATCATTTGTAGAAATAGCAGACGATTGTTGTATTGTGGCAAAATGAATCTGTGTGGCCATTTCATTTTTCTCAGTGCAAACAGTAGAAATTGTTTTTGGACTGATTCGATTCTAGCGATTTTCTCATTGGTGTATGGGTTCCATATTTGCGATCCATATTCAATGATTGGCAATACGAACGTGAAGAAGAGTCTCTTTATAGTCCATGGGTCATCGAACTCTCTTCCAAAACGTTTAATCCACGCAAGTCTAGATTTGGCTCTAGCAGTTATGTACTCAATATGAGCATCGAAGTTCATTTTTTCATCCAAAACGACTCCAAGGTCCTTTATTATTTTTACCCTGTCAATTGATTTGCCTTCAATAGTGTACTTGAAGTCAAATTTCAGCTCGCCACGGTGATATGATACGTAATTCGCTTTTTTGACATTCAAGTTCATGCGGTTACGTTTGAAGTACTTGACGACTCTATTCAGGTCAGCTTGAAGTGCTAGGCAATCATCGACTTGCTTTATTTGCATTGAAAAGCGAGTGTCATCGGCAAACGATTGTAAGTTGGAGTTGACTATGCAATGGGGAAGATCAATGATGAACAGAACAAACAGTGTCGCTCCAATCGGGTATCCCTGACCTGTTCCCGATGTTACTTCGATGGGATTTGACATGGCTCCGGTCAATTTTACTATTTGTTGACGCTCACTTAGATATGACTTTATCCATTCCAGTATTTGCTCATTCAATCCCATAATTTTCAGCTTGTGTATGAGCAGTTTCACGTCAACCGAGTCAAACGCTTTAGCAAAGTCGAGATATATTGCATCAGTCTGGATTCCATGTTGCATGCCCATCAGTGTATGTGATGTAAATTCGGCCAGGTTCGTTACTGTTGACTTTCCTTTAACAAAACCATGCTGGCTGCTATCGATGATGTTCCTCATGTGATAATTCAAATGATTTGCTATTATCGAATCCAACAATTTAGGTATTATGCATTGCAGTGCTACTCCACGATAGTTCTCAATTTTGTACTTAGCTCCACTTTTGTGCACTGGTCTTACATACGAGCGCCTCCATGTGTTCGGTACACAACCAGAATTTAACGATTCACGCAATATGTGTGTTATTGGCTTCAGCAATGTGTGAATGCAGTTTTTGATGAACATATTCGGTATTCCGTCGGGACCAGACACCAAATTGTTTGGTAAATCGTGGATTTTTTCCATAACCAATTCCTCAGTGACATTGATACGTGGGAAATTTGTACATCGGTCAATCAATATCGGATCATTTGCATCATAATTAGCCTCGGATCCATCAATCGGCTGTGTGTATGCTTTTCCAAAGTGTGTTGCAAATGAATTGGCAATTTCATTTGGGTCGGTGCATTTTTTGCCATCATATTCCATTTCATTTGGAAGATCATTATTGGTATTATTGCACGTTCTGACATACTCGAAGAATTTCTGTGGATCTTCATTTATCAATTGTTCCATCGCGAGTTTGTAGTTCCTAAAAGCAGAACGAGATTTCTTTTTATAATCACGACGTAGTTCAGCATGATTTTTTCTCGTTTCATCGGTCGTGTCAAACTTCTTCATTTTGTGCAATGTATTTACTCTGTTTTTCAAATTGATCAGTTCACTATCAAACCACTTCGGATGGATTTGTTGTTTCTTCGTTTTCGTTTCAACAGTCGTATTAATTGCAGTGTTGACTATTGCGTAAAACTGATCAATTGCATCGTTCAAGTCGATTTCGCTGAAAACATTGTTGCAGTTGGCATTATCGAAAAAATTATTGATCGATGTGTAGTCAGCATGTTTGAAGTCTTTGTATGTAATCACTTCATCAGATTTGCTGTCAATTTTATCATGGATGACGACTTCGAGTGCTTGATGGTGTGTTTCATTTTTGGCTATTTTACTTTTGCTCATATTGCATGTGAACATGTTGGGCTCATTCGTCCATAGCAAATCCAACATTCGTTTGTTTTCATTGTGGTG
>NW_022598220.1:0-5700 GCF_009176505.1 Sitodiplosis mosellana | reverse complement strand
TTCATTTTCTTTTGACTGCACCTCGAATAAATTTGAATTGCCAATTAATTGGAATAGTTTGAATAGTTTGAGAAATTCCCATTATTTATTCAAGTGTTTGCATTGAATCATTTAAATAGTTTGCCGAAGAAAAATTTTGATTAAAATTTCAAAGTCAATTTTCCCACTGTTTACTTTAAAATGATTCGAAACAGTTTATTGCTAATATTGTTGGTCATCTCAACTGCTGGCATCTCAATTGCTGCGGATAAAGCTGCCATGAATGAATCCTGCTTCTGTAGGTACAAATACCGCCCAGAGTGTGGTGCAAATAATCTTTCTTACGACAACGAATGTTTACGCAAGTATGATAATGTTAAACTCAAATCCCGTGGAAGATGCCCTGGCGATGAAATTTCTACGACTACCATGATGTCATTGAGAGAAAGAAGAAAATTATACTTTCCAAATGGTCGAAAGTCCAAGAATAAAGTCATGATGTAATCAAATGTGGAGTAATAAAGCTCAAGCCACATTTTGCATTTTAACTTCATTAAATCGTATTTTTAATATAAAAAATTATGAAAACTAAAAAAATGAAATGTATCTTCAAAACCATTGAAGATCAATAAATGGAAACTTCAGCCGTATGAAATATCGTTTTTCTAACATCTTTATTTATTCTCCGAAATCGTTTGTCAATGTTTTATGCCGCTGTTTGAATCTAAGCCAGTAGATGAAGCTAAGGCTGATTTACAAAACAAAATGGATTCAACATGCATCTGTACAATTTACTCTGTTATCGGCAAATCGACGAGTCAAACAAAAATCAAATCACATGCAAACACAGAGAACACATGAAATATATTCTATGGGTGAGATTGAGAGTAGTGTATGTTTCATTGACTTTGTTACGAAAGAGAAGAGCAAGTTTCTGTCGACTTAACAATGGTTAAAAGCGAGTATGTTCGTTTTTAGCGGGTGCTCGCGGTTTTTCACGGTTTTCACGGAACTGATAAGAGATAACAACTTGGTGTCTTCGGCAAAGTTGTAGCACTCGATTTCTTCTATAACATTGCTGAAGTCAGTTATCTCTCATCTCTCATCAGTTCCGCGAAAAAAATATTAGAGTATAAGAAAAAAAAAGTTCTATATAAAATTTGCTTTTTTAGTGCGCGATTTGCGCGCAACTGATAAGAGATAAGAGATAACTGTTTTCAGCTTAGTTATAGAAGATCTCGAGTACTACAACTTTGTCCAAGACACCATGTTGTTATCTTTTATCAGTTGCGCGAAAACCATGAAGACCGCGGAGGCCAGACGGTACTACAACATACTCTACTTTAACGCCAACAGAATCATCAGAAAACATACTCGCCTTTTCAAAAATATAAATCGAAGAAAAAACATACTCCACTCTCAATCTCACCCATAGATATAGATCAGTAGTAATTATAAAAGAAGAATCAATGCACGATCATTGAACGAGTTGATGTAGCAATATAAAAAACCGTTTGACGAAATCAAAAAGTTGATGTCAAATACTGTTTAGATTTTTTGATCTTTTTTTTTCAACCCGTGGCAAAGTCGTTTAATTTTTTCTTCTTTTGAGTTAATAGATCAATCATCAATAATTTCCAAGGAATATTCATTCATATTTTATCCAAAAATTGTACCTGGTTATTTCAGAAAATGTTCTAGTACCCATTTCCATTCCATAAACCACAATTGTCGTTTGAAACTTTTTCAACTCATTCTGAATTGAGAATTTATTTAAAAAGATCTTGGTTTTTAAAGAAGAAGTACAATATCCTCTGTTTTCCACAGAGCGTGTTTTGAGCTGACGTCAGCAGCACTAACTAACGTCAGCTGCTGATATTAGCTGCTGACGAGTATGCGTTGCGTTGTTTTAACGCATTTGCAGTACAAAATTCATATTCCTCTCTGGATATCAAGTCAAATATCATATTCTCTTCATTGATATCCAGATTTTTGCACTCCAGATGCGTTGAAACAACGCAACGCATACTCATCAGCAGCTAATATCAGCAGCTGACGTTAGTTAGTGCTGCTGACGTCAGCTCAAAACACGCTCTGGTTTTCCAATTTATTTTTACTTTTCATGTTTACCTACTGAACATTTTGCTTACGTGCCAATTTCAATCGATTGTTTTTAATTTTGGGTCAATTTATTTACGTGCTAACTCGCCTTTTGACTCAACTCACCCTATTTTAATCAAAGATTTATGACTTTGTTTATGTGTCAATGCGATGATTGCCACCTGAAGTTGTATTCTGAATGCACGATTTTTTTTCTTGTATAACCTTTTGGGTATAGTAAAATATACGGTCATGGTCAACTATGAGTTTGTTCCAGAATTGTTTAACCTATATTTAGATTTTGTCAATACAGTATTGGGTCAATTCGAAAGTTTCCGCCGTTTTTTTTGTGTCTAAAAATACATTTATTGCAAAATAAATTGAAAATGTACATTAACCAATGTATTCGCCATCGTTAACTATGACTCCCCGCCATCTTTCTGGCAGCTTGTTGATTCCTCGCTTGAAGAAGTCCTCGTATTTTGAGGTTATGTAGTCATCAACTTATTTTCGCACTTCTTCCTCATTTTGAAAGCGTACTTCAGACAGGGCAATCTGCATCGATCGAAATAGATAGTAGTCGCAAGGAGCAAGGTCTGGGAAGTACGCGGGCTGATCAAGCCGATCCCAACCGAGCTGCTCTACCTCATTTTTAACGATTGTTGCACGATGTGGCTTAGCGTTGTCATCGTGGAACAAAACATTGTGGTGTTTTCGAGCTATTAATGGCCGTTTTTCATCCAATGCATGAGCCGAATCATTCAATTAGCGTCGATAGCGTTCCTTATTAATCGTTTGATCTGGTTTTAGCAGCTCATAATACACGACTCCTTTCATATCCCACCAGATGCACAGCATAACCTTATCGCAATGAATATCTCGTTTTGGCTGGGATGGCGCCGGTTGGCCGAGATCAACATACGCTGCTTTACGCTTGGGGTTCTCATAATAAACCCATTTTTCATCGCCGGTAACAATCCGATACAAAAAACTGTTTCTTTTGTGCTCTGCAAGATGTTTTGTGCATATTGCGATTCGTGCTTGAAGTTGCTCTTCAGACAGTTGATGTGGAACCCATTTTCCCAGCTTCCGAATCTTTCCCATGGCGTGCAAATGTCTGAAAATGGTTGTTTGGCCGACGTTTAACTGCAATGCAAGTTTTTTTTGCGTTTGGGTTGGGTCTTCATCCAATAATGCTTGCAAATCGACATCTTCAATCGTTTCTGGCCGACCTGAACGTTCTTTGTCTTTCAAGTCAAAATCACCACTTTTGAATCGATGAAACCATTCTCTGCAGCTTCGTTCCGATGGAGCTTGCTCGCCATAAGTATCTGACAGCATTCGATGAGCTTCAGCGGCAGTTTTCTTTGAATCAAATAAGAAAAGAAGGGCCCCTCGAAAAAACACCTTATCACGATCCATTTTCAATCGATTCAAAAACAATGACGCAGAACGAAAAATGAATCTTTCTGCTCTGAGTTAGATTGCTAAACGTCACATCTACAAAATGCAATTGGATTCACTTGTCAAGCTACGCTCAGTTACAAGTGGCGACATTTAAATGTCAGCGGCGGAAACTTTCGAATTGACCCAATAGTTCGATCATTAATCGATGATTTTAGAGTCATTTTTGTGGCTTCTCCACTCGCATTCAATTTCCATTGTAGAAGCTCACTTGTCAAAGTTCAAACATCGTTGCAAACATATGGAAGTGGAGGAAATGACGCCAAGCTACACGAGGTTATTTGAATGACTTTGACGTCATTGGTTCTGTCAGTTGTTTCTGCTTTGATTGAATTTGTTCAGATGTTGATAGAATATCAACGATGCATATCTGAGGTGTGCTAATGCAGATGGAATCACGAAAATAATTCGTTAAGTCCATGGGGAATCCCACGGATTCACCGCGCAATCGGAAAATGCATTTAAATAGCCACATGAAACCGTGTCTACGGATCAGTTTTGCGAACAATTCAATACTCGAAAGTCAATCCGAATAGATATCATACAAATAATCGTGAATTTGAAATAAATTCAAAAACTCAATCGAGAAATTGAATAAAAAATGAGCAAAATAGTTTTGATCATTGCAATTGCTGCTGTGGTGGTGCATGTGGCGGATTCAGCATCCAGGGGATGTATTTGTACCCGTGAATATCGTCCTATATGTGCATCCAATGACGTTTCGTACTCCAACAATTGCTTATTTGAATGCGAAAAGAGGAACAACGATCAATTACAGATTCGATTCTATGGCAAATGTAATGAACTGTTCAGCAGGAATATTCAATCAATGAGTGAAGACTCGAAAATCGAAGAAGAGAATTGCATTTGCACACTAGAGCTCTTTCCCGTGTGTGGCAGCGATAGTCAAACCTATTCAAACGAATGCATGCTGAAATGTGAACAACTCAAACGAAACGACCTCACTCTGAAGTACCTTGGTAAATGCGGCAGCCCATTACGAGTCCACAACCAAGAAGTGACAACGTATTCAAATGACGAACAATGCGCCTGTACATTCGAATATCATCCAGTTTGCGATTCAAATGATCAAACTTTCACAAATGAGTGTGAATTCGATTGCAAAAAGAAACGCAACATACAATTGACTATCAAATATCGCGGAGAATGCAAAATGGCTGCTCTAACACAACCATTGCCAACAGATTGCATTTGCAATTTCATGTATCAACCGATTTGTGGAAGTGATGGTCAAACCTATTCAAATGAGTGCATTTTGAACTGTGCCAAGAGAAGAAATACAAACCTGGAAGTGAAACATCAAGGACAATGTCATGGTGGCGATACTTTTGCAGCGAAAAACGTTCAAAAAACTGTTATACTGAAAAGATCATGCATTTGCCCAGCATTGTACAATCCAGTTTGCGGAACCGACAACAAAAATTACTCAAACCAATGCTTCCTTGGCTGCGCACAAAGAATAAAATCCAACTTAACCATGAAACACTCTGGAAAATGCAATGAAATCTAAAAAATAAGGCAGAAATGGGGAAGCAGGTGTTTTGGGTCGTTAAAAATGTTTGAATCAGGGAAATATTTAGATTGTTAGCATATTTATTGCAAGTTTATGCGAATGACGAAAATAAAGCAAAATACTTTGAAATGTTAAACTTAATGTCTTCTTTTCGATCAAAAAGGAGTTAAATTTTTTTGAAATTTTAGATTCACCATCAACATTGGAAGTGATCTTTAATTTCAACTAAAGCTTGAGCCAACTAACTAGTTGGCAACTAATTGGCTCACTCGGTATATTCAATGTGCAACAAGTTTTGCCGTGTGATCGATAACACTGTGTGTTTATTCTCGTCGATTTGCATTCGATATTTGAAAACACGTAAATGCTTCGCGTAACCTATTAAGTGGACAATTTTAATCATGGCCAATGTTGAGTATGCTTCGATTGCCATAAATTTCGATTCTACTATGAGCCTATCCCGTGTGCAAATAAAATGACTAACAGTTACTCAGTTGTATGTAACTGTATGTAGTGATACACAACTAAAGCTGGCTAAGTTGATTGAAATCATGCGTTTTGTATGGAGACAATCACGTTTAGTTATTCTTTCAGTCAGTCGACTAATTTGGGACATTTTGACT
>NW_022598219.1:0-8233 GCF_009176505.1 Sitodiplosis mosellana | reverse complement strand
ATCAAAAATCATTATACTTGCAATTTGAATATAAAAAAACTTGATACAAAGATCACTGGTGAAAATTTCACCGGAGAAATTTTTTCATTTCACAAGGAACTGTGTATCTAGCTTTATGTGATACGTTTGTTTTGAGTAAAAGTATCGGAGAAAAAGAAGAAGAAGAAACAAAAATAACATGTCGAATCTACAGCACTGCGTACATATTCAATTATTATGACTGTGCTCATGACATGGATGATAATTCAACGAAAATAATGAATTGCCTGAGCAATTTTATCGAACAATTATCGCATATTCCATTTTATTTCTATTGCTTATTATACAATCGCAAAACGGTTGAAATATTTGGTTTCAATATGCTTGCCAAATGATATTCCATGGAATACCCGAAAAAGCGGTCTCATTTTGCATTCAAACCAATAGCATCGGTGGCCAATAGTTGACGGTTATGAATTTCAAACGGAACTATCGACACACAAAAAAAAGAAGAAGAAGAAAGTCACTGAAAAGGAGAAATGCGAATAAACTAGAAATGATTGACAGTTAAAAGACATAAAACACCAAACCAAAAAGCTTTTTTATAGAAAAAAAATGTGATGACAATAAAATAACAAATTGCTGGTTTTTTTCCAGGTCAATTTGGATATGCAAAAGTTCCCCGGGTAAGTAAGATCTCGAAAGAAGAATCGATAAAATTGAAACAAGAAAACGACAAGTTAAAATGCTTTTGGAATTCAGAATAACCAGTCGTTTCGACTGAACATGCGAAACATGATGAAAACGTAACAAACAACAGAAGCTCTATTCACCAGAACACATATATCGCCGACTCTTAATGCATTTTCCTTTATACGTTCTAGCACCATTTGCGCAAATATTGAAGCGTTTTCTTTTTCTTCTTCTTTGAAGCTCTGTTTCTTTTTGTTCAGTTCAATCGTTTTTAAAATGATTTTAGAACCGTTTGAATGTAGACACTTTTGAATTTCAAAATGCTTGAATTCTATCTTTAGTGTGATGCTTGAATTTGAAATGTATCGGTTTTCTATATTGATGGTTTTTATTTGCAGAAAAATGAACAAATTTAGAATGTATTATGCATATTCGAGGCATTCTTGTTCTTTTTTCAATGTCTTTGAACATTTTATTTTTCATTATCCATTTTTAGACTTTCTAGGTATTGTTATTTAAAAAAAAATTTCTTCCAAATTTCAAATTCAAACAGACGTTGCATCGCCTGAGACGACAATCGCAATCGTTTTCGGCACAATCGTCTAGCAGCAGCAGCAGTAGCACTGCAACTGGTACGAATGGACAACCAATTACCCAATTCCAACAGTCTTCATCATCGTACCATAGCGGTGGACCAGCTGTTGGAGTCCCGAATTTGTAAGATAAATCTGTTGATAACGAACACAGAGAAATAAAATGTGGTAGGTTTGTGCTTCAAACAAATTCGGAAATATCGGCAAGTTTTTTTCATTTATCTCAGAAATGGATGGTTTTTCGCTTGAAAATCACCCTTTGGGTCGGTACCTCACATGAAATTTTCCACCCGATCGATTGAGACTGATCTGAACTTTCCCCGATTTCCCGATTTCCCACAGTAGCGCTTTTCCGAGAATTTTCCAACCAAAAAATGCATGTGTGCTGTGCATAGTAATATTTTGGTGCGTGGGGTAACTTTTCTAAAACCTGTGATAACTATACTCGTCACCAATAGATAGCACAAACCTACCACATTTTATTTCTGTGTGAATATTACGTGTTTGCAATCAGATTCATTCTCAACTCTGAATTATTTTACAGGGCCGACCGTTTCGGACCTGAAGAAAACGGAAATAACCAGCAAAGCACTGGCTTTGTCAGTGGTCACATTGCCTCTACAGGCGGATTCATTTATCCAGGCGGCCAGACGCAACTTACACACAACTATTACCAACAAATTCCACCACAATACCCAAACAATAATTACCAACAACAAAAGAACTAAACGATAGAATTCATTTTTCCCCTTAAAATAATCTCAATAATGAATCATTGTTAATTCCCAAACAAAGACAAGAATTTTTTTTCAATAAAATTTCACTTTTTTCACTTTGAATCTTTGTTTTCGATCCTTATGTTTATTCGATAATTCAGAAGTAGCGTCAAAATTGCTGATGATGGAATCGAATCACTGGGATTTTCCAACTTGAAAATTACAAGTATTTCATCAAACAATCGTCAATCATGCTTCCAACTATGTCAATTTCGATTGAATGCCCATTAAATCTATAAATTTTTAATCAAACGTTCACAATTTGAACGGTCAAAAAATTCAAACGAAAAAACCAATTCAATGACTTTGCAGATAATGCAGTCTACCGTCGATAACTCTGATCGAGACGTTCACTCAATATAACGACAATGGCAAGCTGAAAAAAAATACTCACATCCGTTCATAGTGTGCGACATGTGCTCACGCATCGTTCGCCGCATGGACAATCGTTGTATTTTCCTTTGCGGTGATAAGAATGCGACGCAAGGCATACGCGACCGTTTTCAATGCGCATGTCGATCATGTTGTCGATCCTTTATAATGTTCATGTGTAGCCTTTTTTTTCGACTAGAACCGAAGAGCGGAATTGCCCATGATTTATTTGTGTTGTCTGCCACGAATATTTGATGGTGATAACCTCAAATCGCTTTTGTCACATGGCCAATGTGCCGAAGGAAAAAAACTCATTTTTTTTCTATAAAAATCGATTGAAATGAAGAAAAAAAACTCTCGTTTAATATTTTGAACATGCTCAATGCTCCTGCTTTTATAATATTCTACTGATGCCATTGATTACATATGCTATATGAACCAAAAGTGGGCCTCTATGCTTGTTGTTGTTTTTTGTTTTTGTTTGCTGTGTTTTATTTGTAGCTTTGTTCTTGTGTTGTGTCTAATTGTCACTGGACATGTGATTTTGTTTTTGTTTAGTAAATTGTTTAAGTAGGAAGTTACATGATTAAAAAGAGAACAAGTATGTGGTTGTTGTTGCAAAAAGAATTCTCGGTTGGACTCAAAAAGCTATAGAAACTAAATTTCTATATCGAATATCAAATTGGTTTTGTGTTCGGTGTCTTTGTTATTTTTATTGACGTCGACAGATGCGGTGGGTTTCTGACAGCATGCTCCCGATGGCTGCAAATTATTTTCATAATCCGAAGCTTCACCTTCGCTATAGCGGCGCTCTTGATTACGCTTCTTCTTCTTGCGTTTGTTTTCCTTCGGCTTTCGCTGACCAATAATGGTTGAATTCATTCTGTGGGTTGTAACAAATGGGAAATCGATTAGCAAAAGGAAAAAAAACGGTGCAAATAACGCTGTTATTAACTTTCAAGCTCTAAATACGGTAACATCATCAATTTTTTCTATAGGGACTATCAGTTTTCAAAAGCTATACCGTAAAACGTAGGTAATACAAAAAAAAAGATGATGCAATCGCCCATGAAAAGTGATGCATCGACAACAAATGGATCGGCTCATACTGGTCGCAAAAAATTATCGAAAATGAAAAAAAAAAACGTTCGCAAAAAAGACGACAAAGAAGATCAAAAAAAAAAGTTCGAAAGAAATGTAAAAAGATAGTGATAGACGAAAAATGCCAAGCCGATTCACGATTAGAATGAAAATCAATCTCAATACTTCAAACATGTGAGTAGTGAACCTACTTGAATAACAGTTTTCGGCAAAGTTGCTTGTCGAAACGGACAGTCTTTTTAACGCTTTCGGAGTGTTCGGCATCCTTTTCCTCCGGTATGCTCTTGAATGAGCCAATGCCAAGGTCAATGGAACCGGCACAGCCGTGTTCGTCGAGCGAACATTCCGGCGTTGTGGTACGATCATATGAACTGTGACGCTTTAAAATGCCCTTCAACGGAAACAAATCCATATGATGTTCATCGTTGCTCGATTCGGATTGTGTACGCGATTTGATGGCATGCTGTGGACATGGTTTTTTATCATTTGCATGATTTTCGCCACCATTCACCTGTTTCGCCTCTTCGGTTTGCTTTAATTCATCGCAATGTGATTCGGAGTATGAACGAGCCTTTTTACTATTGTCTCGTTTCGATTTTTTCGTCTTAGGACGTTGAACTGCTGGCGCCTTAATTTCATCCTCATCATCATCAGTTGTACTTTTAGCTTTGAAATTCTTATTTGTAATTTCAATTTGTAGCTCTTCATTTGACATGGCCGTTCCCACTTCCACATAATTGGTTTTGTCTTCCGCGACCTTTTCACTAACGTCATTGTATGACTTTTTTTCGTTGCACGCAAAATGCTTGCAATCGTTTGCGCTCAGTCCAACATCGTACGATGCAAAACGATCGATTGAATCCAGTTCAATTTGAATGACAACATTATTGTCCCATGTCTCGACACGTGGAGATTCCGAAATGGTGGCCGTTCCCGTGGGCATGGCAAAATAAAACGCATAATAATTATTGAAATACCCAGATCCAACGGTTGAGAACTTTAGTCGATAGCTGTTACTCGTATCAATAGCAACGATTGACGTTGATTCGACATTTTTTACGTGTAATGTAAATGCGACCACATTTTCAAAACGGTTATAAGTGAAATGGGGTAGCGTATAATTAATTGACGATTCCAAAAACGAATCTTTTTCATTTGTTTGTTGTACCGAGCCCACTTCTTCAATCTCAGTTGACATCTGATTTGACTGTGGCGGGAAGAAAATGCATGAAAGAAAAAGAAAAAGAAATTCGATTGAATTATTATGAAATGAAACTGGAATGAAAAAATGTTGAGCCGAAAACGTTCGAATGAAACTTACATAATGATCGCAATCATCGGTGAAAACATCGTCGTCCAAGCCCAATGAACTATCCTCTTTGGGACTGTGATGATCGCTTTCAACGCCGCTATCCTCGCGGCACAAATCAAAAATGCCCATCTGCTTACGGCTCAATACTGGCAGTGTGATTGCTAATATTTTCGTTTGATTGTCAAACTGTGCCGTTCCCATTTCCTTGTCCACCTCGTGCGGCAGGCTAACATTGAGTTTGTACTTGGCTGGTGTATCACAATGCATATGAATCGATTTTGTGTTAACATCCAGAACCACATCTTTGGATGAATTCAATAAGGGCAATTGAATTTTGATTACTAGCTCCTTGGGCACCGTGATATTCAACTTCGCATCCAATTCATCGGTGAATTCGTGCATTTCAATGTGCCGCCGATGGATTAGTTCATACTTGGGTGTTTCATATTCATCGATAGCGGCATTGTTAGCCATTGGTTTGGCTTCTTTGCGTTTCGGCACTTCATCGTCACCGTTGCGGTGTTCACCATTCTGCTGCTTACCAACACCACCACCAAATGCATTTCCATAAGCGTTAATCGATTGTTCGGTGCATTTTTTACGAATGACAACGGGCGTCGGTTGTCCTTTGTAGGCCAATTTTGGGAATTTCAAATTCGTAATACTATCAAGTGTTAAATCGAACGCTGAACGCACCGCATCATATGCCGTTTCGATGACCAATTTCTTGAATGCTGGATTCTTTTGTGCCAAATGCAATGTGTCCGAATGGAAGATGACATCGAATACGGCACAAATCACCTTATTTTTATCAAAATCATGTTTCGGTTTCGATTGCACATACGGTAAGCTCCAGTTCAGCCCCTTTTCCCCCGTTTTCGCATCGAAACCACATTGACTGGTGGGCTTTTCGATCGCATCACTCTTTGCCACATTAATGAATATCTTTTGATTACCATTCGCAATCGATTTGACAACAAATCCTGGTTCTGGATTAATAAACTTTATATCAATGCCACGTTCGGCTTCCAATTGTTTCAATTCAGCTTCGTAAATGCGACGATTCTCTGGATCATTAATTTCTTTACAATATTCAACGAAAAGACTGCGAAATTTCTCCGATTTAAATGCCTTGGTAAAACGATCCAGTTCGTCCGTTGTCAAATCAAAATTTCGCCATTCCGTTTCAGTTTTACTCATTGCGAATTTATCGGTCGAAATCGATTCGAATAATGGTTTTTGTTTGGTGGAATCAACTTTTTTCAAACATATACACACTACAGTAGACACAGATGAGGGGATGGAAAGAGAAGTGTGGAATAACAATTGTGGAACAGAAAAAAACGACCAATTAACTATTGATTATTCGTTAAATTGTGAAAATCCTTTGCGTTCACTACAAATCAATTGAAAACACTGACAATAAAATGGAAATGTGATTTCTGTGTCGGAAAAAATTGACGATTTATTTGCATTCACACACAGTGAACTACGCAGTACCCAAACTTTAATATCCCACTTTTAATCTAGTATACGAACTGTGCTTCGATAAATAAAAAATGCTACAGAAAAATATGTTGTCGGTGTTCCCTTACACAGAACCACAGATGGATGGTATGTGTGTGTGTGTTTTATGCGGCTGTTTGTATGAGCGCCTCGTCGTCAGTCTTAGCAATGTCTGTATGAATGTGTATGCGTGCATGTGTCTCTGTCTTACCAACGGTGTGCTAAATATGTATAAAATGAACGCGAAGCGACAACTGTCACGGGTTGTTTCACACAGATGTTTGCTGTTTATTTTTTTTTCTAGTCTGTTCTTTTCTCAGTGCTTGTATTTTTCCATAACTTTCGATGAAGCACCGGGCGCCAATAGCGAATATGTGCAAGTGAAAGAGCCGATGAACAAGAAGAGCCATCATGAAAGAGAAGAAAGGAAGAAAAGTCAAGCGTTAAAGAGATAAACTCGTTCATCGCAATCGTTTATGTATTAGTTTGACCGAAGAGCCAGTCTCTTGATCTCTCTCTCTCTCGCTAGCTGATTATCTAATACATGACCGGTGACCGGTTCAAATGACTTCAATGAACGACATTGTCTGTACATTTGATTAAAGGGAAACAACATTTGAATCGATTCTGTAAACGATCGAATCCAATGAAAATTGTACAATTTTGACACAATTTAATTGAAATGGCAACAACAACAACAACATCATATGCATGGTAGGTTGACAGGTCGAGAACCGTAGAATTATTCTATTAGTTGAATGTGTGTATGTCGCTAAGTTGGATGGATGATATTATGTGTACGTGTGAGCGTCCACGTCATGTCACACATGTAATATGTATGTAATCTGACAGTAAACGCCGTCTATGCATCTCTTTCACAACCGTAGTACATAGATTGCGCGACAGAATCCATGCATTTCATTCACGCAATTCCGATTCTGTATCGGTTGCTGTTTCTACGTATGCTTGTGTGTACTTCTCGCTTGTTGTTTATTTTAATTTTAGTTTCCAATCTATTTTTTACAGCATCTATTTTAGTACAAGAAAAATGTGTAGCGACTACTTTGTAAGGAAGGCAAGAAAAAAAACATATTCAAGAAAGAATAATATAGGGAAAAAGTCGATATATTCCGCATTCGCATCATCGGATATCGTGACTTTGTTTGCCACATGCCATCAAATATAAACAACAATTTGACGAATGTTTCGTATGCTGTTCTCTTTTCACTTGACGATCAATACCTTTAATTTGACCAATTTTTCTTTTGGCTCGTTAACATGCTTCAGTTGTGCAATTATCGCTCTTAATGAGAGAGAAGGACGATTGCATGTATTCAATATACTGTAATACTAACTCACTTTGGTACGTTTTCTGCTCAATTCAATTGTTCAAAAGCAAAACGAAACACAATCGATTGACATGCAAAACAAAAACACACACGGTTTTTATTTTATTGCAGCATTCGTTAGTTTAATTTTGTTTGTCATCTAAATTGGTTGACGGATTTTATTAGCATTCAGATTAATTGTTCGAAAAACACACACACCGTATTTCGGTGTTTGTTCTTAATTTACCGGCCAATTTTAAGCTCAAATTATTGACTTTTTAATTTCAATCGAAATTTTGCTAGGTGATCGACTAATTCGATTCGATTTATCGACCATTTTCATGAAACTCATTTCGTATCAGCTGAACACATATGGTTTTTCATATTGTACTTTTGATAAGAATTGAGTGCAGTTCAAAAGTTATTATTGCACATTCATTAAAGTTTGATGCATTCAATTCTGAATAATGCGTGAAATTCAATGCTGCATACACAACTATGGGCTCTGGCATATGGGTGTGTTCACTAGGGTGTTTTTGATATCAGTCGAATGAAAAGTGCCTATTTTTGATA
>NW_022598218.1:0-3638 GCF_009176505.1 Sitodiplosis mosellana | reverse complement strand
TAGGACAGCAAAAGTCGTCGCTCAATTTATACCGGTAGATAAATTGACGAGAAGTTTTACGTCTGTAAAGGCAGATCCATGTCGATTGCAGAGTGCATTGAGTTGACATGGACTATGATTTGAAACGTAACTAGAGCATTTGATGCTATTTGATAAATAATTCAAATTTGATTTCAATGATAAGAATATTAAGTCGCCAACTCGTGGATGGCTTTAACAAAGAACAAAATGAATTTACAATAAATAAGTGTAAACATCACAGAAAGGTATCATCATTTCAATACATATGGAAGGAATGTACGGAAAATAATTCGTCAGAATTTTAGTATTGATTTTTGCTGCGTGATTTGTGTGGGCTCATGTTTGTTGCAATCAGCGGTATCCCAAAGAAAATGGCACACGGGCAATCTGTGTTGTCCTTGACGGGTTCGTCCGTTTGAGATCATGGGTCGGGTTTAACGGCAACATGAAAATCGTAATTCCATAATTAGTGTGGGTAGTATCTACGTGTTCTCGTAGAGAACATATACAAATAAATGAGGTTACCTGGATGAAAAATTGACGAGTCGGCCAGGTAGTCATTTGAGTTTGCAAAGCGATCCAAAAGTGGTGTCCGCCATTTTGCGAACCGATGATGCAAAATTCGTCTTCGAGGTAGCTGTTGTGAACAATTGTGGCACCATGTTCGCCATTTTGCACATTTGAGGAATTGGAGCCTCGCGCACCAACTTCATGTGCTTGTCATTGACCTTGAATTGCTCACTGTGTCTCAACGAACGGCCATTATGGAATGAGACTTGGTCACTAACTGTTGGACAGTTAGCGTTACCGTTGATGATGTCGTAGAAAAATGTCAATGACGCGTTGACACGTCGACGGCGAAGACTAATCATGTTCAAGTCCGACAATCGCTGTTCATACGGTGTGATTGAATATTGGTTATGCACGGATGGGTATTCACGACGAGCGTACATAGTGAATTGGCGTTGCACGGATTCAATTTTGTCGCTGTGGATTTTGTGGAATGGAAGCCATACCATAGCACAGTAGTCGAGGTGAGATTGAACCAATGCAAAATACAGCGACTTTAGTGTGGTAACGTCGGTGATATCGTGGCAGAATCGGTTGACAAAGCCAAGTGCAGCCGTTGCCTTCGAAGTGACCATGTCGATGTGTTTGTTCGCCGAAGGCGCTCGAGCGCATATATTCTCCATAGAAAAGGCGCAGAAAAAATAGAAAAGAGCGCATTTCACATAGAAAAGAATTGTTGCGAGAGCGCTGATATAGCACGAAAAAGGCGCAAACACTGATGTGAAAATTATAATGAAAACAAAGAGAATGGCCATTTGCTCAAATCATGTCAGCAGCTTGAACACGCACTTTCTTATAATGGTGTAAGCGATATAGACGGCAATGATTTATTTCGTGAATTTCCAGTTGTTTCAACCTTAGTTCGAAACAACAATTTGACCATGGCTATTGATATACTAAATATCATTCAGAAGAGTCGTATGGTAAATTTGGTTCCTAACTTTGTCATAGCTCTTCGAATTTTCTTAACGGCACCAATAGCTGTTTCTACGGGCGAACGCAGTTTTTCGAAATTAAAACTCATAAAAAATTATCTGCGCAATTCAATGGCACAAGAGCGCCTTAATGGTCTTGCAATTACATCTATCGAACACAAGGGGGTAGACACAGTTTTCTAACGTACAAGTTTTGACGAATTTGTCTCATTTTGCACCGAGTAGTTCCGAGTTCATCCATGCATTTTAAATGTAAACTCGAAACTACTCAAAACACTCAGTTGACTTTGACAGTTCTCTGTGTATACTACACATTACACTGAACCAAATGGCACCGAGTAGCACCGAGTAGATTCTAGTATCGCCGAGTGTTTGTTGAGTATGAATTTGTGTCTAACCCTTTGATCGAACATGAAGTTGCAGAAAAAATTGATAACAATGATATTATCGAAAGTTTTGCAGATTCTAAAGCACGAAAAATGAAGTTAACTTAAACAGATTTTGTTGTACTTTGAATAATTTATTTAAAATATATATCACTACAGATTTACATTTTGCCGTAACACATTAACACTATGACTGTTCTTCGTATTTGCAACATATTACTGTTCTTGGGGGACTCCAGGGCCCCCAAGATATTTCATATGAAATCTGGACTGTGATAAGAGATAACAAATTAGTGTCTGAAGCAAAGTTGTAATACTCAAAGTTTGCTATAATTTTGGTGCAACAAATATTGCTTATCTTTTATCAGTTCCGCGAAAAACGCGAAAAAACGCGAAAATCGCAAAATTTCCCGACATTGTTTTAGTGAAGCTGATAAGAAGTAAGAGACTTGCCTCTTCGACAGAAATGTAGAGCAGGTCGAATACTACAACTTTGCCACAGACACCAAGTCGTTATCTCTTATCAGTTATGCGAAAAAATGATAAGGAAAAATTCGCGGTTTTCGCGGTTTCCGCGTAACTGATAAAAGATAACGACTTGATGTCTATGGCGAAGTTGTAGTACTCAAGCTGCTCTACAACTTTGCCGAAAACCATCTTGTTATCTCTTATCAGTTTCGCGGAATACGCGAGAAACCGCTGAAAACCGCGAAAAAAACGCGTTTTTTCTTATCATTTTTCACGGAACTGATAAGAGATAACGAGATGGTGTCTATGGCAAAGTTGTAGCTCTGGTCGAGTACTATGATTTGCCACAGATTCCAAGTCGTTATCTCGTATCAGTTACGCGAAAAAATGATAAGAAAACATTCGCGTTTTTCACGGTTTTCTGCGGTTTCTCGCATATTCCGCGAAACTGATAAGAGATAACGAGATGGTGTCTATACCAAAGTTGTAAAGCAGCTTAAGTGCTACAACTTCGCTACAGACCCCAAGTCGTTATCTCTTATCAGTTACGCGAAAAGCCGCGAAAACCGTGAAAAACGCGAATTTTTTCTTATCATTTTTTCGCGTAACTGATAAGAGATAACGACTTGGTGTCTGTAGTGAAGTTGTAGTACTTGACCAGAACTACAACTTTGCCATAGATACTATTTCGCTATCTCTTATCAGTTTTGCGGAATACGCGAAAAACCGCAGAAAACCGTGAAAAACGCGATTTTTTTCTTATCATTTTTTCGCGTAACTGATAAGAGATAACGACTTAGTGTCGTAGTAAAATTGTAGTACTCGACCAGAGCTACAACTTTGCCATAGACACCATCTCATTATCTCTTATCAGTTCCTTGAAAAGTGAGAAACTATGAATTCGCGTTTTTCACGTTTTCGCGGCTTTTCGCGTAACTGATAAGAGATAACGACTTGATGTCTACGGCGAAGTTGTAGAGCAGCTTGAGTACTACAACTTCGTCATAGACACCAAGTCGATATCTCTTATCATAGTCCAGCTATAATATAAAATAGCCATGGGGCCCTGTGGTCCCCCAAGAACAACAGCGTAACATGTTTTGCGGCAGGGTGTATTTTACACATACTCACACATATGCATATGTTTTTTTTTTCATTCGTGTAGAGAAATGTTCAATCTATACAATGAGACTTAACTCCGGTTGGTTTATACACTGTTTAGTACTTTTATTCAACTTTAAAGTTCGCTGGGGGCCCT
>NW_022598217.1:0-3189 GCF_009176505.1 Sitodiplosis mosellana | reverse complement strand
GGGTGTCCCAGATTACCCCCTGTCCCACTTTACCCCCTCTTCCCCTACAATTAAGAGGTTGGAATAGATTGGAGAAATTAAATTTTAAAAATTCGTTGTTAGTGTCAGACCCGACGACGCGACGTCATTATACAATAACGTAATTATTGTAATTCGGATAACGAGCCCGAGCATGCGTACGTAATGCTGACAATAATTTGTAGCCGGGATCTAATTGCGTAGCAAGAGCGGAAACAGATCCATTACCAGAACCACAATATAGTTTTATGGCAGCAGCAATTTGTGCTCTTTGAGTTAGAGTTTGACGAATCATCCGTGCATACCATCCCAGGGAGCCTAGGAATAAAAAGCATTTTCATAAATCAATTCAAATATTATTACCAGAGGTCTCATTTGCTCTCAAAATATATTTCGTAATATCTGTTTTATATCTTATCTTTTGCTGTTTACAAGTAGCGGCTACGCTGATGCGACGAACGAATGGGAAGAGATAAACCGAGAAAACGAAACACACGAACGAAGCTGTGCGCGATTGTGTGTTACACTCTTTCGTTCAAACCATATTGACACATGCACACAGCCATCGTTCGACTCCGTTCGCGTGTACGCTATACGCGGCTGTATGTATGCGTCAATATGGTTCGTGTGTTTCGTTTTCTCGGTTTATCTCTTCCCATTAGCAAAAGATACGTGCTACTCGCAGTAGCTCCGCGATATTACGAAATATATTTTGAGAGCAAATGAGACCTCTGATTATTACTAATCCAAATAATGCATACAGATATTCGTTTCATCTTGCAGATCATAGTCTGGGACAATATGCGTGTTGACTTCATAAACTTGCGCATGATATAATATCTGCTTCATATTTTTTACAAAACTTTTGCTCGCTCGGACCATTGCTTGAGCATTAGTTGGTAATATTCCGTTAGGTTGGCCCATCGCATCTGCTGCTGCTGCTAATTTAGCCATACTGTCCAAGACAGCTAGATCATGTAAGTGGATGATTTCTAAATACTCGCCTGCTAAATCTATGATTTAAATCAGAATGGTGTTAACATCATCAATGGCAATCAAATTCACAATAGTAAAATGATCGGACAACACATACTGAATTTTTCCACAACCTCGAGAACATCCGTATCCTCCTTGATTAAAATTTCCTCTTTGATATTCAGTTCATTGAATGCTGCGATGTAGACAAAGAGAGATGGTTACGAGTCTAATTACGACAAAACAAAACGAAACAGAACAAAACAAAACAGCACAATACAATATATAGACCTAAAAATTACATACCGTTTAAAACATTTTGATTAACATTAGTTAATCGGAACATTTTGTTGATTATAAGCCATTTTAGTAAAACAAATTATATTTTAACAAAAATCTGACGCTATAATGTACTTGTGTACTCGTTGAAGGTAAACAAAAGAAGAACGAACATATGACAGTTTGACATTTCGTACACAACGTTCACGCTCACAGCGACATCAGTGTTGCCATTTAGCTACCATTCATACCTATACGCACGTAATTTACGGCTGTAAAGTCTGTTCGTCTTAATTGAAGTAAATTTTTATGAAGAAAATTCATAAAATCTTGAGACATTGCTTGGTGACTGTTATAAAATCACTACTTTTGAATCATCGAGTTCCATAAGCATTCGATGAACAATAACTGTACGTTTCTAAGATTAAAACAAAACAATAATGATAAAAGAGAACATATGCGGTTCTGTAGCACATATATTCAACATATTTTGGAAACTAGTCCAAATCAAAATTCTGGGCATTGCAATGTGCCATCAAGCGGAACAATCGGGGACGATCGTTTTAAAGTGTGAGGAGAGTTAATATCGACAACAATAACGATATTATATTTTGTAAAATTGGTCCCAGTGCTTTGTTTTATTTTAAAACGTTCAAGTTCAAATATGTGAAAACGATAAGAAATATAATTGAGAATGGTCATAGTTAAAAAGGTGTAACAAAGTCGATTGCAGAATCATGGCTATTGAATAGAAATTTAAACCTAACAAAAAATGTATAAATAGAAGTAAAGTTGTTCTATAAACGAGTTCAGTCTGTAGAGGGAGATCAATAAATGCACATAGTGCTCGAATCTTAACTTTTTGCAGCTGTTCTCATTGTTTTATTCGACTAAGAATCAATCTTGTCTGTAACTGGGGGCTCAACAGGGAAATCGCTAGTCGAAGATTTTTTTTTATAAGTACATAAGTATACTGTTAAAATCTGAGAGTGATTTAATGAATCTTAAAAAATATCTTCACACTGTTAAATTTTCACTTATTTGCAATACATTAACCAACAACATGATATAGGGGAGATGGGGGTAATCTGGGACACTTTTTTTCAAATAGGCGGAACTCGGGTGCTATTGAAGGAAATTTAAAAAAATTATATACCGTAGAAAAGGTATTGTAAAAAGGCAACTTTTGGCAAACTTCATTTTCTTCCTGCCCCGTCTGAGGTGGAAGGGGCGCTAATTTTCCGAAGGGCTTACCCTTGCGGGTAATCTGGGACAGTGGGGGTAATCTGGGACATAGGTGGGGGTAATCTGGGACAGCCACCATTTTGTATGTTTTTCAGCAAAATATCTCAATATTTGTTGGTATTTCATGTATAATTCGGAGAATTCATCTATTTCAAACAATTTCCGACTGTTTTTATCAACTTTCACTGGCAATTTATTTCGAAAACTAGGAAACAATGGCATTATACTGAATGAAGGGAAAAAATGCATTACCGGTTTTTGGAAAAATAAAGAAATGACGATGCGCAGTATCTTATTAGAGTCGCGATAGTCTCTCGGTATTCCGGTAATATTTGATACCACCTAGCTGTAATAATCATAATTTTGGTTCACTGGACATTGCTGTTTCACCCGATTTCAACGTCGATTCTTCTGATGGCGTCTTTTTGGCACAAATTTATAGATATGTATCTATAAAACTACAACAAACATTCAAAATCGATTAAATTTAAAGATAAACACTGTTTGTATGCCTTAAATGTGGCGTGAAATGCATAAAATGCAAAAATAAACTGTCCCACTTTACCTCAACCAAAGTGTCCCACTTTACCCCCAGTTACCAAATTTCAGGCCACACATCAAAAATTTTTCACTAACCAGAAATAATTAAAATTACTTATTATTACGTGAAAG
>NW_022598216.1:0-4859 GCF_009176505.1 Sitodiplosis mosellana | reverse complement strand
TCTATTGTATATCCAAAATGTCTTCAACTCAGAAGAAATGTGTTTAATATGGTCGTGGTCGCTGGCCTGCGAAATGCAGTTCACCATTTTGTCAACCGCATTGCTGTTCATTTATGCAAAGTAATTTTTTTTTATTTGGTTTTGAAAATTAGGCTTAATCAAATATCAAATTGAATTCTATTTGTCTCGTCTCGAACAGATATCCAAATGCAGCAAAGACAGTTTTTTGTTCGCTGTTTGCTATATGCGTTGGTTTGCTCTTTTCAATAGCCATTTTTACGAAATGCACACTCACCTATGATGTTCTACTTTCGTTGCTATCTGACATTTATATTCCACCGTGGACACGAGTCCTTCCGTACCTTGTTGGAGTTGCAGCTGGCTATGTCATGTACATGATGAAGGGTAAATTGCCCTTGGGTAAAGTAAGTGTTTTACCAGAATATTGACAATTTTTGTAACGAAACAATTTTTTTAAATTTTCTTCTTAAGAAAACCATCAGAATGATTTGGATCGTAATGATAACAACACCTATTTCTTGTCATCTATCGCCACTAAAACGTGATGCATCTTACGTTACGACCGCGTTTGCGATTACAATCATGCGTGTTTTGTATCCGGCGTCAATATCATGGATGATTTTGGCCAGCTATGCAGGATATGGTGGTCTCTTTGCCAGGTTTCTAAGCCATCCAATTTTCGTGCACATCAGTAAATTATCGTATGGAATTTATTTGCTAAATCCAATGGTTATCATTGTGATATATGGATGGCAAGATCACAGCACACACATCGACCCAGTTTCAATGGTTTGTAGAATGTGAATCGCATGATATTGTCGAAAATTGAAGAGTTTTCTTTCTTATTCATTAATTCATTTTATTATTTTTTTTAGGTGGCAATGACAACTGGAATTAATGTCTTCGTTTACCTAACGGCGGTGGTGTTTTCACTCATGTTCGAAATACCATACACAAACCTTTCGGCAAAACTCTTGGGTCAATCATCATTAAAACGGGAAATGGTGGCGTTTTCATCAAAACCAACCAAATTGATTGGAACGAAGAAGATACTTTGACGTAAAAACCGGTGGAGTTTGGTATGATTCATGGAGACTCAGTATTCGACCCGATTCCAGCGCATTCCGTTCTTGTGTGCATTCGTACAGTAATTTATTCGTATAAGAATTGTATTTCTTTAGGATGATTTTTGTATTTTGTTAGGATGATTTTCGTAATTTATAGGACGATTTTTGGGGTTTTTTTTGACGTTTTTCGTTTCACCCGTATAAAAAGAATGCAACCTTGCATTGGCATATAAGAACGGAAGTGATTGAATCAAGCCATTCACTGAGAATACACGAATCAAACCAAATCCAGCCTGATTTGTACTTTAGCCCATTAAGTCTTAATTATTAACTTTATCTCTAGAGAATTACACTCCCATCGATTTGTTGATTTTACCGAGCTGTTTTCCAGATATTTTGATATCTAATTCTTCTTTCTGAAAACGTTGATGTCTTGATAATAATTTGAAGGAAACACATTAACGAAAAAAGGAATTTAAACGCCTCATGAATTTCGATGATAATAAAATGCCACAAAACGAAATGCAAAATCAAATTGTCAAATCTGTACATTCAGTCTCCAATGTATTTTACGCTTAAGCAATTACATTTAGGTAGATATTCACGGCTCTTTCCATAGAAGAAAAAGACACCTTTTTTAAATTTCCTAACTATATTTAATGAGATATATAAACTCCATTTCAATCGTTCGGACTCCGAACCTTGACACTTTTGATGATTTGAGATTGTCACATACAGGAAATAAAAAAAATAAAAAAAATAATAAAATAAGTTGTTTGGATCTAATGAGGCATCCAAATAGAAACTATAATAGTTTTATGATCTGCATGTGTAAAAGAATTTTGTTGCAATTTATTGCAATCCAGGTGAGTGTGTTATAAAATTTGATGACAAAAATATACGTAAATCAAATAAAATCTTTTAATATCAACAGTCCGAACACATTAATCCCCCATTAGTTTTTGAACAATGACCATCGACCACGAGTCGATGCTTGCTATTTAAGCGACATCAAGTGTGGAACAGTCGCTAATTTTCTTGTTAAAAAATAGGAGGAAAAAATCAAGTGATAAGAAGGCAAAAAATAAGTGTTTAAATTTCCTACCACTGTGATTCGGTTTTGACTGTTCTCTGTACTCACTAAATGTGTGTAACCACGATTTTTCTTTATTTTAATTGCAGAATCAGATTATGAATCTTAAAGTGTCCGTAGTTTTGTTACATTTTTTCACCATATTGGTGCCAATTGGCCATAATGCTGCCAAATCGTTTATTGTTGCAGCGAGTGATATTGAGGTGAGTGAAACAGCAACGATCGTGTTATTTTTACGTCAAATTTTGCTATTATTTTAGCAAATTAATTACTGTCGCGATCTCATTTATTGGATCATATCAGTATCGATCATTGCTTGTATCTAACGCGATCGTTTCTGTGTCACTCATCTCAATATCTCTTGCTAATTAGCCAACAGAGTTAGTAACATCGCATAATGAATTCGATCGCCTAAAATCAATATCAATTTTATATGGCATTGTTGACATAGCATCAAAGCGTCCACAAGCGACAAGCCAATGCCACCGAGAATTGAATCAAATCTACGATGGAATTCATCGGAAGGAAATATGGGCGATAAAAGGTAGGCAATAACCCAGAAATCCTTTGGAAAATTTCATCGTATACGTTAAATGTGTGAGAGTTCATTTGAATCAAACGGCTTATCTTTCCGATGATTTGATTTTTCACCCAGAATATTCGAAAAAGATTAATCAATTGTTCATTCAGCTTTGGATGCATCTGCAATGCCAGTTCCCGGATTCGTACTTGGTCACAACTTTTGGATGGGTTCAATACAAGGTTGTCAAGCGGTACAAAACCCACTACCACTCACAATATCACATCGTTTCACACGATTTAGTCATAGTGATTTGTGGTCGGCAACTGCACCATTTGATATCGGTTATCGAATGGTTTACGCAGAGCATCGTTCGCCGTTCCAAGTTCAAGTGGAATTCTTTTTAGAGACAAATGTATGGAATTTCGTTCCGAATGGTCATGTTATTGTTCTATGAATAAACATGTGGAGATAATTCTGATTCTTTTCTTTACAAATTCATAGAAAATACTTCATGTGGGGCTTTGTCTACCCCGATCCTGTTCCAATGGTGAAATTGCCAATTTAACGCAAGAATTCTTCGATTCATCCATATTGAGCGCTCAGATTATGCACGATCACCAGCCAAATGTGCTGCAAGTTAAGGATCTTAATGCCAAAACAAATTTGATGGATAAATGGAGCTTCCGATTGATTGGGTAAGATGGTAGACGATATTCTGTCAGTCAGTGGAATATTTGTATTGAACGGTGTCATTGTTTCAGATTCTGTGTGGGTTTCACATTGTTAATGATGGTGATCGCACACATAAGAGAAGGCAGTAAGTATGATGAGGCCATGAAAACAAGGCATCTCGTTGAAACCCGAACCGAGACCAATGACATTGTGTCATCTAGCCTTGTTACCGCTCCATCTTCAAATTCACCAGACTGTCCCCGAACCAGTACACCGATGAAGCTGTTCCTCGATGAAATTGTCGAATGTTATTCACTGCGAAAGAATATTCGAATGCTTGCCAGTGCCAATGCTAAAAAGGCTGCCGATGCGGTGCCCATCGTTGATGGTCTAAAGTATGTACATCGATTTTATTTGACTCAAAATTTGAATATGAACTCGATGTGAATTGTAATTTTTTAATATCAAACTCATTACAGATCGTTTGGTTGTTTTTCAATTGTGTTGTTCCACATATTCTGGTTCAATCATTTTACGGTGCATAATGCCACGATGATGTTTTCATATGGCGAACAGGACTTGTGGCAATGGGTTATGACAACATTCATCGTCCTTGAAGTTTTCTTCACCATTAGGTTGGGCTATTGCAGCGATTTTCTTTTATTTAATTTTTGCCCATAATTCCAATTGCGTTTTTTCAAAATGTGCGCATTTTAGTGGTCTTCTGTTAACATACAATTTCTTGTGCAATCAATCGAAGCTGGATGAAATTAAAAACAACAATCTCTTGCAAAATGTGAAATTGTTTGGCAAACAGTTGTTACACAGATACATAAGGTTTTATAGTTTTTTATTTCTTTATTCAATTTTTTATTTTGAGATGGAATTTTACTACATTAAACGGAATTGACTCAAGTACATAAAGCATTTTTTAACATATATCTACGGTGTACAATTTTCATTGATAGCAGAAAAGTTCTTGGATGCTAATCATCTGCCTTAACTGTGTATGGCAAAGAAACGCAAGGCATGTACTCTTTGTGTGCGATTTCACGACAAAAATATACCATTTACTCTGTATTCAACTATGTATAAAATTAGCGTGCGCATGGAATATACGCAGCATGTCTGAAGCGTTCTTTTCTTTTATTGAGTACCAATGAAAATTGTACACCATAGGTGTGTTAAAATAATGCTTCAGGCACCTCAGTCAATAAATTCAGCTCAACTCAGGTTTGCACAGGAGCAAATACGTACTCTCTTAATGGTACATTTTTGATCAGTACTCATCAATCATGGAATATTTTCAGACTGACGCCAATGTATTTGGTTGTTATTGGCTGTGTGGAAATCATAACATTGCGATTGGTAGAAACATCGCCGTTCTGGATTCATGATCGAAACGATGTGAACTGCTGTGAATTTTGGTGGAGAAATCTATTGTATATCCAAAATGTCTTCAACTCAGAAGAAATGTGTTTAA
>NW_022598215.1:0-5817 GCF_009176505.1 Sitodiplosis mosellana | reverse complement strand
ATTTTTAACGTTCGCCAGCGCTTAAGTACAACTGTTACTTCTCTGTTAGTGGTCGGACAGCAATCAGATCTAGGTCTAAATTGTTCAGAATTGATACAATTTTACGATACAAATATAAAATCTGCCAGATAATTATGAATTCACAAAGATCTCTTGAAGCAAACATGAAAAATGTAGCTAAAATTGAGATTTTTCAATAATGTTTCCACACTTTTCAGGTCCATAACTTTTAAACCACTGAATCGATTTCAATGTTCTATGGCGCGTTTGAAAGCTATGGCTCTCTTGTTTCAAGAACCATCGTACTTTTGGTCCTATGCTGTCTACTGTAAATTTTACAGTCTTTAATGTTGAAAAATCCATGGCTAAAACCAGTAATTTTGCATATAGATTAATTTCCAAAGAATACGAACACTTCCAAAGTAACCGTACCGTGTTTTTAACTCGCGCGGCCGAGCCCTTTCAAAATATACTAGCCACATCTCTGGACCTAAAATACTGTCGGCTAGTGTTAGCACACAATTCTCGATTTAATTTCCTTCTCTTTTCAATAAAAGTCATTGAAAATACATACATTGTATATTTTAACGAATTCTTTTATTTGGATAATGGCTTGGGATGATTCAAAGTGATAATTTTGATCAAACAAACGTAACTGAAAATTTTCTTCAATTAATTGGACAAAAGAAAATCGATCAATCTCAGATAAAATAAATAAAAACATGCAATCAGAGAAATGTGGAATGTATTTGATGAATGATCTTCTTTGACATATTTTGAATCTTTAATTGAAGTGATTGTAATCAACTAATTCTATGATACTTTGGACTTATTTCAATTGAGTAGAAAAGTGTGTGTGTTTACATTTATGAGTAGAACCTATTCCTTGCGAGTATTTTTTTTTCAATCATTGTTACTGGAATGGTTAATTTATGTCATAATCCGGCTTATCAAATTTACCATCAAAATCCATAAAATCCAATTCAAAATCGTTCTCGTTTCCGTTGTTGTCGTAGTCGTCGTTGTTGTCGTAATCGTCGCACATCTGATTCGCTTAAAAAACCATTGTAGTTAGTCAAAAACTGTTCGAAACGCATGGAACTCAATTCAACAAATGGAATATTAGCAAATGATTGTCCCAGCTGTGCCCTGAGATTTGCTGTGGTTTTTTCCAGATTGTTTCGTCCACATTCGGCTTTTGCCCATGCCATGTATGCATTAACAATCACCCATGCACTGCCGACTTTCAGTTTCATTTCCAGTTCCGGTGTCACCAACTGAGTTACATGATCAATCAGATCGCGTTTGCATGTTAAAAAATTCGTTGATTCCAAAATTGCTTCCGCATTTTGTACCATTTGCATCTCGCAAAAGAAGATCGTGTTCGTAAGCTCGTAATGAATGGCTATAGCATAGACAGAGAACATGTTGTCGATGGTGAGTGACTTTCGCAATGCAGCCTCACAGATTGCCAGCACCCCTACTAGCTTATACTTTTTGCACAAATTGATAACGTCGGCGATGTGTTTGGACGTAAGTCGAAGTGTGGTTAAATAGAAAAATTGCAAAAATTCCTTGAATGCCACAGCAGACACGTCGTCAATTGGAACATCATCTTGTTTGGTCGATGAACCATAAAACATGTTAGCGAACACCGAACTGCCAATAGACAGGATCATTTTATGTGCTTGGATATATTCAACATGATCAGTTCCAGCGTTGAACACAAATTTTACATCAGCCAAATTCGAATCGAGGTAGAACTTTTCGGAATTGCTGCGAGGTAATTGGTTTTTTCCTTCAAACACGCTGTCGGTCATCGTTGCTTAACGTTTTCAGCACCTGGAAACAAAATATAGAAACATACGTTTGAAATAATTGTGTGAAAATCAAATTTGAACCTCATTCAGAAGGAGTGTCCGCACAATAGGTATAGAATTATACTCACTTTTCAGAACTTTCGTTGCTCTAAATATGATTCAAGTAATGTGTAATCAATTACGTTGATTTTTAGTATGAAAACTCGAATAAGAATCAAAACTATCGACGAAAATCTAATTTTAAAGTTTTATGATGTGAACTAGACTTTTGTTGCGCAATACTTTGACATTTCAAGTGGTGTGTTTTCTTCACATAGCTTGTGCTCTGGTGTGAAACACGTGCAATTATAAAGGAGCATTTACATTGAACGTACTCCAAAACGCACTTCGAATGAATACATTCACAAAGAGATCGCTTAGGAATCACATTTTCAAACGATAAATGATTTGAATTCACGTAGCATTATTTTTACATTACAATATGTTATTAATAACGAAATTAATTATTATTTCACATTATCCTTTATAGAGAAACTTTATGAGCTGTTGTTTATTGCTCTATTTTTATTTTTATTAAAAATTTATGTGATTTATTTGAATAAACAGTAGATTGACAAAGCTTTGGATAAACTTTAATTTTGTTATATGTTCTTAACAATCAGCGCTTTTTTTGAGTTCCCATTTGAGCTGATTGGAAAATGAGGCGTGTAATCATGTCGTTCGAATAGATGCTTATTCGTTCCGCTGGAAAATGGATTCGGATGCCATCACCAGTGCCGTGCTGATTCAAGTAAAACGATGTTGAAAGAGGTGTCATATGCCAATGGGTATTATGGGGTTGGTTTGTTGTCAGATTTATTCTGTATGTGACATTTGGATTGATGGTGATTGGATCTGAGAGAACGACATGGGCTTCATGGTCAGAATTGAGCTTTACTTCATGTGATGCCAATGAGGATCCACCTTCGATAACTTCTGCGCGGCAAGTAACAAAATTTGGATGGCATGTGACTGTTGTTGATATCTTTCCATCTGGGGCTTTAATACTGCTATACGTAACAGTTTGCGAAGCAGCGCCACGTACCAATTTTGCGATGTAGAACTCCTAGAGCACTAGACATGAAGGTGATTGAATGTGGCATAATGAGTTTTTGATATGAACCGTTTGCGCTGGTCTTCAATCGACGATCACAATCCACCAAATGCATTTTAACTTCCAAATGCATTGATGGATCAAGTTTGTTCACTAGATCGCACAACTTTGCCTTCTTTGACATTGCAGTCAAAACCAATGATTCCAGTTCGTCTTCGACGAAAAAGCGCTTGTACGTGTTGATGTGCTGTGAAAACTGTTCGGTGCTGAGTTTATCAAATGGAATTCGATTCAATGAATTCTTGAGTTGAGCTTTTAAATTGACCGTTGTAATGTCTAATTGTTGCCGTACACATTCAGCTTTTGCCCAAGCCATACATGACTCGACAATCACAGATGGGCTACATTTTGATGCCACTATTTCCAAAATTTTGTCCAACAGCTTTCGATCGCATTTCAAGAAACTGCTTGACTTCAACACTTCGAATGCATTTTCACCGATTTTCAGGCCACAATTGCGAATCGCACTCGGTACGTTCAGATTAAGAGCCTTACCATAGTTTAAGCACATGTCATCGAGATTCGTAATTAAATATGCTACCAATGGAGACTCACAAACGCTTAAACCATCAGCCACTTCGTATTTCTTGCATAATTGCACCACTTCGATGATATTCAGCGATGTTAGCTGCACTTTGTTGAGGTAAAACAATTGCAGGAATTCTTTAAAAGCCTCGGTAGATATGCCATCAATCGGGATGTCGTTCGATGGTTTAGTGGAACCGTAGAACATAGCCTCAAATACTGGACTCGCAACTGAGAGTAAAAATTTATGACCGGGGATATTTGTCGATCGATCGCCACCGCAAACAAAGTTCAGATCAGACGTTTTGGTTTTCAGATACAACTGCTCATATCTGAGTTGTTTCAGTTTATTTTCACGCGTAAACACTTGGACAGCCATTGTAATCGATCTATTGGTGACTTTTGAAGAGAAAAAGGGAAATATTTATTACAGAAAATGTTTAGTAGGACAGAAAGAGTTCTTTTTCCAAATGAATGGTCCAAATTTTGATTAAAAATCATTGAGAACACTTACATTTCAGCGAATCTTTTCTTCAGATGATGGATTAGAATGGTTTCAAGGGATAATTTAGATCAGATAGACGTAGTAAGGAAATTGTATGGTCTGAATTTGGTTACGCTTCAAAATGAATAACTAGTTCAATGTTAGCTATACAAATGACAATCACTTCTGTGTATCTCCCCACCAAAATTTGACAGATGTCGTACATTGAATTCACCGTGTCACGCGTGCATATGGAATTGTTATGTCGAAATGATTCTTGAAATATGAAGTAAAAATCAACAATTAAATTTTTTCTATGATTTATTCAAAGACTCTGTGACAAAGGATGAAACTGTTTGACATATTTAAAATGTTCACTTAGAGCAATTGAAATCGTTGAATCAACTCCAGTGTATGAAATCTAAATGTTGTTTTTTTTTAGATGTTGTCACTGTAATAGGCCAAGAAGAGGCTGGTCGAGTCGCTATGACAAAGTTTATCCAAAACTACCCAATTGGCTGTTGGAATACAAGCCGTGTCACCATGCCTTGGTCATTGATAAAGCGAATGTTGATGTCATCCCTTAATTTGACGCATTGATTGAGTGGCCTTCTCTTGAAACCGATACTTCCCATCGGAGCATTGAGCCGGATACCATACTCAGTATTTGCATCAATTTTTACTGGCGTTGGAAGAATGAGATGAGTCTCTTTACCGGAAGATAGTACAAATTCATGTTCAGTCGAAATTGGCTGACTCCGTGGAAAAATGGTCACCTGACCGACCAAATCATTAGGTAATGATGATTTCGCTAAATACAACTCGGTTAGAAAAAGGTCTTTGTTTGCAATGAAAAAGCTCGAGTTTGGCATCGAAAGATGAATATAAAAGTCCACGGAGCTATTATCAACCTGTCGATCACAATCCAGTCTTCGTACTAGTGGCTCTGGGTATGTCAACGCACTCATATGTGCCTTCTTTGACAAGATCTTCAAAACGATCGTTTCCAAATCTGTGTTTGTAAAAAACCCGGGATACATAACGATGTGCCGTGCGAATTGTTCGTGGGACAATTCATGGAATGGAATTCGATGGTATGAATGGTTGAGTTGTTCCCGAAGGTTTGCCGGAATTCCAGGCATTTTTTCCCGTATGCATTCGGCCTTGGCCCAAGCCATCAATGTACCAACAATATCCAATGCGCTGCATTTCGATGATACCAACTGTAGTATTTTGTCCAGTAGCATGTGGTCACAATCCAAGAAATCAGCCGATTTCAGAATTTTCGTTGCCTCTTGCTTGATTTTTCGTTCACAGAATTCGATGACGATTTTCATATTAAGTAGTAATGCCGCTGCATAACCCGTACACATGTTGTTGATTGTCAGTGACTGCATTATCGGAGCTTCGCACAGCTTTAATCCCTCGTTTACCGCATATTTCTTGCACAAATTGGCCACTTGAAAGATGTGTTCCGATGATAGTTGCACTTTGCTCAAGTAGAAAAATTGCAAAAACTCTTTAAACGCACCGGGAGATGCATCCTTAATGACAACGTCTCCTTTCTCAGGTAACGAACCATAGAACATGGCATGGAACACAGGACTACCAACAGATAGGATAATCTTGTGTGATGAAATATTTTTTGCGCTCATGCTGAACACGAAATGCACATCAGCGGTCATTGGATCCAGATACAGCTTCTGGCAGTTTTCCGATGCCAATCCATTGTTTACCTCAAACACTATGCCGCTCATCGTTGTCTTGGCTGTGTTGGATTGTTGAAGAAAAAAAAATGAATAAAGTCAGAACACATAGCGAATAGTGAATATTAA
>NW_022598214.1:0-2587 GCF_009176505.1 Sitodiplosis mosellana | reverse complement strand
ACTTTCATAGAAAATCAAGATCAAACTGCCAATACCCATAACTTTTTTGTTTTTAGACTAATCGGAGCGCTTGGACCGGCGTTGGAAAGGTGGCGAGGAGCAGCTTCTCTTGGACACCTCAGACCACCCCCTGGGTACCCCCTTCGTAAGATATGGGTATAGATTTGAAAATTTAGCGAAATTTTCCAACCGCTATATTTTTGCCTAGACCACACTTTAGGCAATGAGGATATGTTGTTTCCGACTTTTTGGGCCAAGACCTTTCCAACGGTACCTAACATGCCGGGGCCCAAATAGTGTCCTGAGAAAATAGCATACTTACTCTATATATACTCGTGACGCAAAAACTGGCATTATGATATTTGGCTTGAAATGCACAGTCTATGAAGCGTCACTTGTCGGACTACCGTCCTCCGTGATGATCTGGCGCAAAAACCGTCAGGAATTTACCTATTTTTTGGACTTTTTTCGATTTTTAAAATTTTTCACGACATTTTTTTTTTCGTTTTTCCTGGCAGTTTTCGAGAAATTTCAATGCGACTGAACATATTTGGGCATAAGAAGAGGTTTTACATTGGAATTTTTCAATTTTTTCCGATTTTTTGTAATTTTTTTGCAAAATTTTTGAAGTCCTATAACTTCTCAACGACTAGTAGAGCAATAGTGTCTGTGGCTTTAGTACTCCTCAAGACCTTTGCATACCATGTTCTAAAAGTACTAAAAATGTACTAAAATCTAGTAAATGTTGAAAACCGTAAAAATACCCAAAAGTAAAGGTTTTTCACAATTTAGTACTTAGTCATGTTTTTTCAGACAAAATATTATGCCGCATTTTGTGGGCGAACGGGTTGTCCGATTTGCATGTGCTACACATCGTTGGAACGGTCTTGGTTGGCGGAAGTCCGTAGGGGTTTTTTTTGGGACCATCTCGGCCCATCATGGTCATGTTAACACGATTTAATACCATTTCTCGAGTAGCGAATTTCCCCTTTTTCTCGGTTGCAAATGGGTTACTATAACTTAAATACAACTCCAAAGGTGTTGCAAGCCGATCTTTTTAACGTTACAATAACCGTATTGTAAGCTGTTTAGCCGCGAGGCGGGGCTTATTTGTAATAAATTGGTTATAATTCGGTTATAATTCGATTTTAGTTATGTTATTATATCGTTGCAATAGCCATGCTCATAAATCGCATACTGTCATATAACCAAAATATAACTTTTTTATAACCAAAGAAAGTTTCAATAAAGTTACTATCGAGTTTCAATTTGAATGTTCATTCTTCAATTCATTCCTTTCAACAGCATCATCATTTATTTCTATCACTGCCAAATTCAACTTGAGAAATATTTAATCTCTGGACAATTATATGTGTGAGAATGAAAATATTTTGCCGATTTTGATCGAAATTTTACAACGAATGTCATTTTGTCGTCAATAGTGGCCACGATAGGCTCTTAAAATTCACGCGGCCTTCAAAAAGTGTGATTTTGAGAAAAAATGTGCAAAATGTTTTTTTTTCCAATTTTTTTAATTTTTTCGTTTAACTATCTCAAACCATTTCAAATACGATTTATAATGTTAAAATTATAATAATTAGCTAAATTGCAATGTTGAAAATGCATAAATATATGATAAATTCGATTTTATTTTCGAAAAAAAAAGCGCATCGATGCGCAAAAAATTCCAAACAGCAGTAAATATGGCGATTTTTACTGCCATTGTTACTAAAACTCAAATGTAACTCAAATAGACCCTTAGAATTGTTGTAACAATACTGCTACATTGTAGTAATGTTGCAGGAACTTCTTAGCTTCCATCTAGACTTTCATCATATAAAAACACGTTGCGAAAACATTTCAGCAACATATTTACAACTTGTGTTATTCAAGTTGCATTTCAGTTTTTGAAATGTTGTATAAACGTAAGAGTAACAAATAAAATTCTATTTTGCGTTTCAATGTCAAACAATATTTTGGATGCCAGCATATTTTTGAACAATTCTCTACCTTTTTTCTATAATTTCCATTCTTTTTGATTTTATCCCACAACAGTTTCGATGAAATTAGTCTGTTTTTGTTTTATTTTCCATGATTTTATTTTATTGACACAGAATTTTTGCTAAGCGATGTATGCCTTACGGAAAGAATTCTAATTACAGCCAAATTTTATTTCTTCATGCAACATATCTACATTCAATATGTTTAGTTGAAGTAACCTTACTGTAACCTATATATAACATGAATGTAACTTAATTATAACTTGAATTACGTTATTGTAACAAGAAAGATAGTAATGAAGTAGTTTCAACACAAGTTGTTTTTTTTGTGATTTCTCTGTTTTTATTGTAATGATTGGTTTTGGATTATATGAAATCCACCAACGCAAAACGTTTAACGTTCTAAACATTTTCGGAACTCAACTAGCTTAGCAAATTCTTCAACAGGAATTTCATTCTTGGACCAAATGTATGAATTTTTGACAAGGTGAAATGCACTGACGTATCATGGTTACGTATGTAACCAAATAGTGGTTGCAACAACGTTACAATAAAGTTTTGAGATTATGAGTTATCTGGCAACCAGT
>NW_022598213.1:0-4418 GCF_009176505.1 Sitodiplosis mosellana | reverse complement strand
ACAGTTGAACGAAAGGGATAAATGGAGAACAAGAACATCAATGTGTCGCTGAATGTTAAGTCAATAGTGCATATGAGGAAGTGAGACGGAGCAACGGAACGGCGTTTTACTGCCAATGTTACCCAATACACACACAATCGTTGTGTATCGCTTCTCACAGCAAGTGTATCGCTTGCTAATGAATTGTCACCAAATATACTGTGCAGCAATTTAGTGAGTCAGTCCTAATGAACATAAATATACTGACAAAATCGCAGAGCTGCCAACAACTGTCAATCGTCAAGATACTTGTTTATGTGAGTGTACGGGTCCCGATGGTATGCACCTATTGATACTAAAGAATTGTGCGAGTCATTTGGCGGCTCCACTCACGGAGATCTTCAATGAATCATTGTGAGCTGGCCATTTCCCTGACAAGTGGAAGCGCTCGAGTGTGTCTCCCATTTTCAAAAAGGGGGCCAGATCGAAGATAGAGAACTACCGTTGCATAGCTAAGCTCCAAACTGTGGCGAAGTTCTTTGAGCATTTGGTGAACGTCAAACTTCTATCTCTGGTACAGGACAAAATCACTTAGAAGCAACGCGGCTTCATGAAATCCAGATCCCCTGCATCTAATCTCACCGAATTTATCTACTATGCCCAGAGAGACACAAACTCTGGTGCGCGAGTAGACGTTCTCTACACGGACTTCAGTAAAGCGTTTGACAGAGTTAACCACAAGAGATTGATTCTGAAACTCAGATCGTTCAACCTGCCGGAAAATCTTCTTGCTTGGATCGAATCATACCTGTCAAACCGAACTCAATTCGTTAAGTATGAGAGCAGCGAGTCGAACGAATTCAACGTTTCATCTGGCGTACCACAGGGTAGTCATCTCGGACCCACACTATTCCTATTGTTCTTCAACGATATAGTGGACGAAATGGACGACGTGTTCATTTCCTTGTTCGCTGATGAGTAAAAATTGCCAAAATCATCAACTCGACCACGGATACGGAAGTGCTACAGCGGGCCATCGGAAAACTGAAGGTTTGGTGCGACGTAAACAATTTGCACCTGAACCTTGACAAATGTGCCTTCCTTACAATCACCACAAAAAGGAAGGATATCATCGATACAAATTACAAATACGATGATTTTACCTTCAAGCGCGTTTCGGACCACAAAGATCTCGGCGTCATCATTGACCAGAAGCTCGGCTTTGTCAAGCACAATGATGCGATCACTTCGAGAGCTACAGCAGCCCTGGGATTCATCAAAAGATTTTGCTACGACATAACCGACGTTCAAACGCTCAAAAGTCTATACTACGCACTAGTTCAGTCTTATCTTGAGTACTGCAATGTTGTATGGCTACCAACCTATGCAGTGCATATCGACAAAATTGAGAGCGTTTTGAGAGAGTTTACCCAGTTCGCCCGAAGTGAGTACCGTACAGCGGCCAACGGCTACAGTATCACCGACTACAAAAAGCGACTCGAGGAATTAATTATGACATCGTTGGAGCGTAGAAGAGTGAATGCATCAATTGTATTCATGTACGACATCGTGAAAGGGATCGCAAATTGTCCCAATGTACGCAACGATATCGCAATCGGAGAGAGCGTACGTAGGTTACGGCACACAGACTACCCCAAGATTAGAGATAAGCTCACGGACAAACAAACCAGAGCTCAAGTGCCTCAAATGTGCAAGTTTGCAAACAAATTGGCTGATCAATTCAAAAACTCAACCAGCCGTGCAAACTTCATCTCGTCGGTACGCAGCGAACAAAGTCAAAAATTTAATATTAAATATTGACAAATTGTTATCTTACATGCCTAAAAAATTTATGGAAATAATGATATTTATCCGTGATTTTTACACAAACTTCAAAATAAGTAGCAACATTAACTGTGATATAGCCATCCATTGAGTTGGTGATTAACTTTTGACCTGCCATTAATTTATAATGGAAACTACCGTTTATGTTAATGTATTTGCAAGTATTATAATTTTTTTTTCTTCTTATGTCTTTCGGTCTCTACTAAATTACAAATTCATAACTACCAACAGGGACTTGTTAGATTAGACGTAAAACTTTTCTTCAATGTATCTCCTCTGGATAAATTGAATGATGACTTTTGCAGTCATTAGGGCCGTCACTACAGTGTTAACGCTTCAGTTGGTCTTTCATTTTTTACACGTTTAAGTTAGGCTATATTGGACCGTTTACATTTCGGCTACCTATGCATTTCCATGTATTGGTTAGGTTATCTTGTGTCAATGCTTTTTAGACCAAATTGTTATACCAATCGAGAAAGACTATTACAACTATTTATTGTATAAAATTACCATATATTGTACAAACTCTTGGAGTCGTTTTCCTGCAAACCAAAATATTCAGCCAGTTTTTGGCGGTGTGAAATAAATAAATGAATAAGTAAACTTCTGTTTCAGTGTAGTTTTCTGTTCGTCAAAATTTGTCCGTCCGAAATTTTCATTTTTTTCGGACGGACAAAATCTGTCCTTCCGGAAAAAAGTTCGGACGGACAGATTTTGTCCGTCCGAAGTTTTCGGACGGACGGACGGACGGACGGACAAAAACGCCTTTTTCAATTTCTTGTCCGTGTCCGTTGACAGCTTTAATAATAATTATTATTTCACCACACAACACACACTGCAACATTTTTGAGTGTAAAGACTAATATTGAGTTGTGGCAATATAGAGGTTTCAACTATTTTGAGATGAATTTAAACCGAAATTTGGGTAAAATGAGTTATTTTCTATGCGTACAGTACGCCCCCGCAAATTAGAAATGAAATGTCCCGAGACCATTTCCAATTTGCGGAGTTTTCTAATTTCTGAGATTTTTTTAATTTCATCCACAAACGGTGTATCAAATGAAAAACTGATAGGGGGAATGATTTGCTTAATTGAAAACAATATATTGAACACTGTTCAATCAAGTATTGTATGTAAATACATGCAGTTATTTTAGTGATTATAAATATATAGTAAGTCTGTTAGTTTATTTTACTGGATAAACTACTCTTCGGAACAAACCGAAATAAATGATGACTGGCTGTTCTTATTATATCAAAACATTAGCATTCTATATACAATTTTGTATATGCAAATTCTCTGATGGAACAAATCGGTTTCGATTTGTTAATGATTGATGATTGACGCAGACAATATGGAACAGATTACTTCTTGACTTAATTTTTAACTTCGGGGTAAACGTCGAAAATCTCAAGCTGGTCTGCTAATATAGTTATTCAACGAAATGGAGAAGACTTTCATTACGTTTTTTCATTACCATTTAGAGAATTACCGTTGCATTGCTAAGTTGCCTACCATTGCTAAATTCTTCGAAAAACTGGTAAACATCAAACTCATCAAATTGATCGACACTCAAATAATTCCGCAGCAACACGGATTTATGAAACATCGCTCAACGACAACGAATCTCATGGAATTCACCCACTACGTGATTAAGAACCATGGTCAAGTTGATGTGCTCTATACCGACTTCAGCAAAGCCTTTGATCGGGTGAATCATCGCATTTTGATATCGAAACTTAAGAAATTCAACCTTCCGCTAAATCTTGTCAACTGGATCGAATCGTACATCACCGATAGACGACAATTTGTGTTATATGAACATCAACAATCTGACGATTTTATAATTAACTCCGGAGTTCCACAAGGAAGCCACATAGGACCGACATTGTTTTTGCTGTTCATTAATGATATAGCGACGAAGCTGGGCCCTGATGTTTTCATTTCACTATTTGCTGATGATCTCAAAATTGCAACGATTATAAATTCACCTGATGACATCAATAAACTTCAATCGGCAATAAACAAACTCAAAATATGGTGTATTGAAAACGATCTACACCTCAACCTTGATAAATGTGCAATCATGTCAATCTCAAATCGTCCGACTGTGAACATCGTAATTGGTAAATACTTTTATGGTGCCCATGAATTTCGTAGAGTCAGCGAACAGAGGGATCTCGGTGTACTCATTGACTCAAAATTGAACTTCATCGAACACATTAACGCCATCACTGCTAAAGCAGCGTCAACTCTGGGTTTCTCAAGCGATTTTGCTATGACTTCAGAGATATTTGCACACTCAAGTCACTCTACTATGCTTTGGTTCAATCGGTACTGGAGTATTGCAGTGTGGTTTGCCACAAAGGAAAAATTGAAAGTATTCTCATTCAATTTACAATGTTTGCGTTGAGAGAATATCAAAATGCAGCGAACAACTACACGATTTCGAGCTACGATCAACGGCTGTCAAAACTTGACATGCAATCGCTACAAAGACGACGCATCAACGCTTCAATGATGTTCTTCTACGATCTCATCAATGATACAGTAAAACCTGTCAATAACGGAATCCCATGGGGAATTTTTTCTT
>NW_022598212.1:0-7625 GCF_009176505.1 Sitodiplosis mosellana | reverse complement strand
TTTTATTTGGGTTTGAACCTTGAACGCAATCTGCATATACGTTCTATCTTTATAAAAACTTGGCAGTGACCGTAAACTCCACCTATTTGGAGACTTATTTTTAGAAGGATGCACGAATTTCTAACATATGTTTTTGAAGCGGGCTTCTTATAACTTGGAAGTATAAACAAAGGCGCTTTATTTGAAGCTTTCTTTTCCTTTCATTTTTATGTTCTTTGTTTACACTTCCAACAGTTCCGTTACTCCAGAAAATTCCCTTCGTCCAATTTTCTGTTTCCACTCTCCTCTTTTTTCATCGTCTAATTTCGTCATTATTACTAATGTCATCCATGGATCCCAGCTATTTACTTTCACATCAAATGTTGGTAAGGCTCTCCAGAGCGGTCAATAAGGTTTTTATGCATATATCGCAATGCGATATGCGTCTTGAGTGGTCGAATTCGAATTCAAATTCAAAATCTCCAAAACAGTTCGACAGATGCTTGATGACTGAGAGCGTCGTTGTGGCCGATTTGGTGGACTGCAACGATGAACATCGCTCCTTTTTAACGGCTTCATTGTTATAATCTAGCCATTTATTCTTTGGAGAACATGATTAGATGCAACGTCATGCAAGATTTGCTATCTCGAATGGAGTCTAAAAAAATCCATCCATGAGGTATTTATAGCACATTTTTCCCATCACCATTCGATGTAGTCTTTATAACATCTAGCAGTTTTTCACCTTCGACTAAATTCGTTTCGATGTTAAGTTTTCCTTTAACTTGTTCACTTTTAAATTTGTCTGACATGATTGATGTGCGATAACCGGTATTCAATTGTTATTATGCCGATTTGTCCGGACATCAATTATTCTAGTTCTTGGTCGAACATGTAATCCATGGCATCTACATGTGTTCGAATTCCTCGCACAATCGTGGAGATAAACTCTACAAATAATAATATGAATAAATCAGGTATTTTTGCCATTTTTGTCCATAAAAAATAAGTGTCAAAACATAGAGTCATGGTTGACTAGTTAATAGTTGCCATTGACTTAGAAAATAATAGCAGCCGCTTTGCGAGATAATCGCTGGCCGCTGATTCAATTGTCATCAAAAAGCATAATTGACTTTCAAATGAATTTGATATCAAATTTGATTTTATTTGTTGTCTTAATCGTCGAGTATAATCATCTCCTTGTTCAGTTGAATCAATAACTTGATAACTTGGTAATGATTCTGGCGTGTATGGTGAATTAATTGGTGAATACGGGATCGAATTTTCCGGTGAATCAATGACACTATTTCTTTCTGATTTAGTTGAATTTGTAATGAAATCTCCTGATAATGGAGGTGGTGAGAAAGTCGGTGAAAAATATGCAATTGAATAATCTGAATTATTTAAATTTTCTTTCAATTTTTCGTCACTTGGATATAGTTTGTTGAATTTAATTAGTTTTATCAATGAATTTAAATTTTCATTATTTTTTTTTAATGAAATCGGTGTTTTGTGTGATATGATTCACACTATAAGAATCCAAATCATAAAATTCGTGTTTTAGGAGAAAGAGTTCCCTTTCCAATTTTTTGGTCTTTTCACGTAAGTTTTTATTTTCGTTGATTATTTGAGTTATTGTTTCTTTATTCTTGCACAAAGAACACTTCTTTTTTAAATTATTTTTTCCTTTAAATTGATTTGTTGATTCTTTTTCACTCATTTTCACACTTTGAAGCAAATGTCGAAATAATTTCTAAATAACTTTTCATTAATGTCCCTCTTCGGGCGTCAAAATGAATAAAACACAATTATTTTATTCTCAAAGAAACTCACAGAAAACTTTATTTGAAAAATTTAATATTAAACAATGTTTTCACTCCTTTATTATCTTTCTTAAAACGCACACAAAAATGAGGTCTGCTCTTGATGCTTGGTTGAAATAACCCAACTGACTGATTCTCATCATATTGATGGTTTATTCAAGTGATTCAAAATTCAACTGATTCTTGATCTATTTACTTAGTTAGTTCCATAACTGTCGGTGGGTTTGTCACTATTATTCGAACTTGTGATACGTTTGGTACGACTTTGGTGGTTGATTTCTGCCGCCGTTCGAATGGTAATCCACGTCTCCTATGGTCCCGTATATCCCTATTGAAAATTTAAAAAAAAGTTTAAGTTGACAAAGTAATATTTTTTGGGTAGTAATTAAATCTTAAGTTAATTAATATATTAATAGTTGAAATAATAAAATTCAAGTTAGAATAATATTGGTTTCAAAGTAGAAAATATTTATTTGCTCGGTAAATAATTTATTTAGTTTAGTTATTTATAAATTTAATCGGTTAAATATCATAAGTTATAAATCTAATCGTTCGGTTAAAACAATTTCACAATTCAGTTGAATTGCGAAACCCTACCAACGTGTTTGAAAAATTGCTCAGTTGAATTGAATTGCGAAACCCTTCAAAAATGTCAAATGTCAGAATTGGCGCGAGTCAGTCGGTGAATTGTTTGCTGCCAATAAACAAAATGCCACGAACAACGAGAAAAGAGTAAATAAAAAATCAGATATAATAATTGGTATATTTAGATTATTTAGATTTTTTTAATTGCAGTGAAGAGCTACAATTGTACGAATCATTTGAAGAGGATCCGTCGCTTGATTGTGTTTTGTGTAAGAAGCATTCCGACAATCCGATCGAATTTGGGAAAAAAGTCACTCTGAACGATGTGACGGTGCATCATTTTTGTAGATGAGGAACTTTTTTGTTTCGCATTGTAACTTTTGGATGAATAATTTTGATAATAACTTTAATTTTATATGCTTATTCTTCACAGTTGATGAGCTCCAATCTTAGGCAAACAGATGAATCGGGCGTTGAACATATTTTGGGGTACGCATTGACTGACATAAGAAAAGAGATTAAGCGTGCATCAAAACTGGTAAATGTCTTTTTGTTTGCATTGTATTAGATCATTTTTAGTCTAATTTCAATTGTTTACTCTCTTAGACATGCGCATTTTGCAAAGAAAGCGGGGCTAGGGGCTAGCATTGGTTGCTGGATACGACAGTGTCGGAAATCGTTCCATTTGCCGTGTGCGAAACAGTTTGATTGTGCCGTTGAGTTTACTGATGATTACCGATCGTATTGTGATGCCCATTTCAACACAAACACCTTGAACACTGAAGAGACACATAATGACGATGAACTTTGTGCGATTTGTGAGTTGCCAATGGATGAATACAACCCAATGAAATCATTGCAACTCGTTTGTTGTGTCAATAAAAGCTGGTATCACAAAGAATGTTTGAAAGAAATGGCATTTTCGATGAATGACGATTTTGTATGCCCCAACTGCAATGACAAAGACGAATTTCAACACAACATGCTGGCGAATGGCATTTACATTCCTGACAAAAATTACTTGCCGAAACCATCGAAAGAAATTGAACCAAACGCAAAAAAAAGAAGAGTGCACAAGGATTGGATATTTGACAAAACGTTCGAATCGAAACAGGAAGCAGTAGTTGCAATTAAAGCCGAACGTTATTGGTCTTATCATTACCGGAACAAATCAGATGATGGTATCCGAATCAATTATCGATGCAACCTTATGAAATCCGGCCCTGCAAGCACACAGTGTGCAAGTGGAATTTTTTTGCTGTTTGACTCAACATGCCAGTCTGTTCATCTTTATCGGGCTGATACAATTCACACTCATGGCGATGAGAACAACAATGAGAATGCTGTGAAAAAAATCTGCGGTGATATCGAAACTGAAATAAGATCGTCATTTGAATCCAACATGAAACCAAAGGCAATTTTGTATAATTTAGTGCGCAAAGGTTTCACTCCACCGACAAAAGCTACATTGAACAATTTTTTGGCAAAATTGAGGAAGGAGAAGTTCGGTTGTGAACGATTGAATTATGGCACGCTAGAACTTTGGTTGAGCGAAAGTAGCAACGTACCATCAAATGAAGATGAACCATTCATTGTCAGTTACGATATGCACATTGACGATGAAAACAATGAAAAGAGCACATTTCGTTTTTTGGTTTCAACAAAGTTGCTGCTGAAAAGTGCTGTGAGTGTTGAAAAAGTACACACCGATGCAACGTATAAAATTGTTTGGCAAGGGTTCCCGATTCTCTTGATTGGCACGACAGATTCCAACCGAAAATTTCATCCATTTGGTGTATGTGTGTCAACGAATGAACGAAGTGAAGATTTTGAATTTGTATTTCAATCGATGAAAGTCAAAGTGAAAGAACTATTCCAAGCTGACATTGATCCGGATGTGCTCATTTGCGATGCAGCCGATAGCATTCACAATGGATGGGAAAGAGTTTTTCCGTCACATAGCAACAACATCGTTATGTGTTGGGCACACGTGCGTCGAGCGGTATCGAAAAATTTGTCGAAATATTTGAAGGAACAAAAGAGAAGAAACGAATTTCTATGTAAGTGTCACATATTTGGAGCTTCTTGTAAAAAGGTTAGAGTGAACATTTTTTTTTTCAAATCTTTTCAGTTGATCTCGACAAGTTGCAATTGGCGAGAAATGAAACTTTCTTTGATGTTGCATCCAAGTTGTTTGTGAAGAAGTGGGTCAAAGTTTCGAAAGAGCTAGTCACATATTTCGAAAATGAGTGGCTGATTCAACATCGTAACTGGTATGAGGGATTTCGGCCGAAAACTCCAAGCTCCAACAATGCACTTGAGTCGAAGAATAAAGGCATCAAAGATGAATTCACTTTGAGAGAGAGACTTGATTTGAGCCAATTTCGGGTCGTGTTGTTTGCTATGATTCAGCAGTGGTCTATTGAATATAGCAGTGGTCTAAATGTTATCAACTTCGCTGCACCGAATATCGAGTTGGAACAATGGACTGATGGATACAATTTTGCGAAGTCTAACGTGAAAATAACCAGCAAACGTAGTGGCAATTATGTGACGTACACAATTCCCCATGGTAGCAGCACCACTGACAATGACATTAAGTACTGCAACATGGAAAACTTTCAAAGATTATCGTGAAAAAGCGTTCGAGTTCGCGCATGCAAAATTTGTCTATCCTATTACCACTGAAAATTGGAAATTTGGTGAATGTGATTGTAAAAATGGATTTAAATTGTTTGTCTGTGAGCACATGATAGGAATAGCTATGCGCTTGAAACTGACAGAAGCTCCAGCAGCAGCGAAAACAATTCCAATTGGTCAGAAAAGAAAGCGTGGCAGACCTGCGAAGGCGAAGCCAGCGTTGCAATACCAATTAAATAATTGAATTTTAGACGAACATTGTGATAATTTCCGTTCATTTTCACTGAACCATTTTTCACCTGAGCAATACGATTTATAACTTATGATATTTAACCGAATAAATTAATAAATAACCAAGGCAAATAAACTAATTACCGAACAAATAAATATTTTCTACTAATTGCTAACCAATATTAATTTAACTTGAAATTTATTATTTTAACTATTAATTTATTATTTAACTTAAGATTTAATAATTTCTCATATTTTTTTGAAAGTAGTGAACGATTTTACCTAATGTTCCACCGTTGGTATGGATAATTTCCACCCAATCGGCATCATCTGAACAAATTCGATTCTCACACGGTTTGTCAAACAATGGTCATGCAGGGTCTAATCCTGTCAACCATGGCAATGTGATGTTCACGGACTGAAGGTGTTTGGCCGAAAAACCCGCGAATAAAAACATGCCACAGTTGAACTGTGAATTGATTGAGATTTTTTTTACTTCTCTCGCACCCCTTCTGTCTCTTAACCTTGACAATGACCAATGAACTTACCTGTTTTTCGTTTCGGTAGTATGTAAATGTCTTTTTCGTCGAGACCATGGGGTGGGGGAGCATTGCATGTATGAAAATTCAATAACCTGTTTTTCTCGGAAATATTTAAATTCGTCTATTTTCGTCTAGACCATTGGGTGGGGGGAGGGGAGCATTGCGTGACAAATCAGCATTGCGTGCATATGTGCATTGCGTGTGACAATTTTTACGTCTTTCCCCTCGGTCTTTCTACATATCAGGAGATACGATATCAATGATGGTATCGTTAGATGTAATAAATAATGATTCTTTTAATTCTTTTCTTCTGTTTAAAAATTCCGAACGTTGTTTTATCATTTTCATTTCAGTGATAATCGTGTCATGTATGTTTGGTCCCTCCTGCAACCAGCTACTTGATAAATGCCAAATTTAACAAAAAATGTTTCATTTTGAAATGGTCTAAATGCGCTCTGCGTATCTGACCAGAGTATCCTCGATAGTTTGGAAGTAAACTATTCTATAGTGGATGTTTCTGGCATCTGTAGTGTCATTAATAATGATTGAAATATTCATTTGATCATTTTTATCAAATTATCGATCAAGGTTTTATTATCGCAAAGCAAGATGTTACTAGAGCGTTCGAATTTGAAATCCCCAAAAAGTCTACTATATCTCTCATTATATCAATATTGTCTTTTATATATTTTTTGTCGTCAAGTGAACATGTTGTGGTTTCATTTGAATTTTTATCTAAAACCATAATTTCATTATGGCTCAGTATGTTATGTGTGGTTATGTTACTGCTTTTTCTCACTTTTCATGCTGCATGCTTATGTGCTTCCCACGATGAGTGTCGCTCATATTCTGCTGCGATTTTTGATGGTGCACATGTTAATGCATAGTCCTTATTATATCTAGGTGAAGCTCTTGATAGTTCATCAATATATTTATCACGGGGAAACTTTAAATTGATTCGCGCGTAGTCTGGAATTGGGATCACAACATCCTGAGGAACTTTTGCACACAATTCAGGAATTGTTGCAACTTGTTTACTAATTACTTCATAGAAAATTAGGCCTTGAATTTTATTCAACACTATTTTTTTAATAAATTTGATTCAATAACTTCTGTATTGGATCAATGAATGATTGAATTACTGATTTTTCACGATAGAAAAGTAAGAATTGATTAATGTGGTAATTTCGTTTTTTTTTGTCCATAAAAAATGAGTTTCACAACATAGAGTCATGGTTGACTAGTTAATAGTTGCCATCGATTCAGAAGCAAATAGCAGAGACATTGCAAGATAATCGCTTGTTTCTGTCTAGTGTGTATGCCTCGTCCGAAATTATTCCTTGAATTCGAAAAGCAACCATTTTGGTCCGTGCCACCAAATGCTTTCCTTTAGTTCCGTCAATGTTGTTCCTCTTGAGATTAAGTCGGCTAGATTTTCTTGTCCTGGTGCCCAATACCATTGTATCTCCAAATCTTTATTTTTATTTTGGATGTTTGCTACTCTATTTGCAAACATATACTTTTAAGCTAGATGGTTCCTTATTTATCCAATGCATTACAATTTGTGAATCAGTCCAACAATAAATAGGATAATCATGCCAATTTATTATTGGTTTTTTTACTTCTATTATTCTATCTACTAATAGACTTGCTGCACATAATTCCAATCCTGGGATTGTTTTTATTTTTAATGGTGCTATTCTTGATTTTGATGCTATTAATTCAATTTTGAAGTTTCCATCAATTTTACTTTTAACTTATAAAACTGCACCGTATGCATTGAATTTTGTTGACATCTTCTGTTCCTAACCATCGATTTATAATT
>NW_022598211.1:0-3215 GCF_009176505.1 Sitodiplosis mosellana | reverse complement strand
ACCAAGCTTTTCGCGCGTGAAATCAAATATTTGGGCCATGTCATCAACGAGAATGGCATCAAACCAGACGAACGAAACATTGAAGCAGTACAAAACTTCCCAGTACCCAAAAATTTAACCGAAACACAACGATTTTTGGGAATGGCGTCGTATTTCCGCAAATTCGTACGCAATTTCGCGAAGAAAGCGGCACCACTGCACCATCTGTGCAAAAAGGGAGTCGAGTTCGTATGGACAAAAGAATGCCAGGCGGCGTTCGAAGCTCTTAAAAAAGCAATGACCACAGCCCCGGTGTTGGCCTTCCCGGATTTCACGAAGAAATTTTACATCAGCGTCGACGCAAGCAATTTCGCTGTAGGGGGATACATAAGTAACGAACCACCGTGTAACGATAGACCAATCGAGTACTTTTTAAAGGCGCTATCGCCGGCTCAGCAAAATTATTCAACGACTCATAAAGAGCTACTGGCAATAATTTTGGCAATCGAAAAAAAGCATGGCTACATTGATGGAATGAATTACTAGAGAGCGTTCGGCACATATGGAACACGATGAACGGACGATGTGTATGCGAAAAAGTCCGATGTGTAAACAGCACGGCTGCACAACTGCTTTCTGTGCGACGGATTTTGCTGAGCTGTCTTTAAACTTCTAGTACGATCCCTTACGAACATTTTGGATGCTTTCATGACGAATTCGAGTGAAACTTTCATATATTTCTACCCTAATATTCGGTTGGTTCTATTCCAACTCTAAATAAATCAACTTTTGATCAAAAAATCCTTAAATATTTTGGGTAAGTGTCTTTACAGACGACTGGACGATTTGGACAGTTTACTAAACGAATGCCGTGATTATGCATTGGTGTTGAGTTGAAAAGAACATTTCAACATTACTTTGAACGCACTCTCACGACGAGTTACATTTTAACATTTCAATATTGCGCGGTCCATATAGTTCTACTGTCAGTATCATCTTAGCATTCACGTTAAAACCATCACTTCTGCGTACACTATAAAACTTTGCATTTTATTTCGTCAATCTTAATAGGTTATGAGCGCCAGAAACACGCGAGAATTGGTTTATTTTTTGTTTTAAATCGAGATTTAGTATGAGAAAACAGAAAAAGAGAAAGTTGAAGTTCGTAATATGGATACCAAAGCAATTTTAGAACGCTCAATGATGTCGCATCGTTTGGATGGTACGAATTACCGTTCATGGTGATTTCAGCTAGGATTTCAGATCAACGCAATTTTGCAGAGTCAAGAATTGCTTGAAGTGGTCGACGGCACAGATCAGACGTGTGCAAGGTCAAAAATTCTAGGGGGGGGGGGGGTAAAATAATTTTTCCCGGGGGGGGGGGGTCAAATTTATAAATTTATAAATGGGTGTCTGAAAATTTATAAATGGGTGTCGAAAAAAAAGTTAAGACCTAAAAAAAAAAATAAGGTCCTCACTTTTGGAAATCGATTCTATCTAGTGTAAAACCAGTCTCCGAAAAAAGTGAGGACTAAAAAAAAAAAAAAGGTCCTCACTTTTGAAAATCGATTATATCTAGTGTCAAATTTTCCAAATCGCTTGGGGGGGGTTCACATCTTGGAATCCTGGGGGGGGGTAAAATCGGAATACCCCCCCCCCTTGCACACGTGTGGCACAGATCCAAAACCAGGGGCCGGAGCAGAAAATGAATTAAAAAAGTGGACACAGAAAGACAAAATCACCAAAAAGCAACACGGCTTCATGAAGTCCAGATCTACTGCATCTAACCTCACCGAATTTACCTACTAAAGGCATAAATTCAGGTGCGCAAGTGGACGTTCTCTACACGGACTTCAGTGAAGCGTTTGACAGAGTTAACCACAAGAGATTGTTTCTGAAACTCAGATCGTTCAACCTGCCTGACAATCTTCTTGCTTGGATCGAACCATACCTGTCGACAGACCGCAATTCTTTAAGTATGGAAGCAGCGAGTCTAACGAATTCAGCGTTTCATCTGGCGTACCACAGGGAAGTCATCTCGGACCCACATTATTTTTGTTATTCATCAATGACATAGTGGATGAAATGGACGATGTGTTCATTTCCTTGTTCGCCGATGACGTGAAAATCGGCAAGATCATCCACTCGAGCACGGATGCGGAAGTGTTACAGCCGGCCATCGACAAACTGAAGGCCTGGTGCGACGTAAACAATCTACACCTAAATCTCGACAAATGTGCCGTCCTCAGAATCACCACAAAAACGAAAGATATCATCGACCCTGAATACTAATATGGTGATTTCAAATTCAAGCGCGTATCAGACCTCAAAGATCTTGGCGTCATCATTGATCAGAAACTTAGCTTTATCAAACACATCGACGCAATTACATCAAAGGCGACTGCGGCCCTTGGTTTCATCAGGAGATTCTGCTCCGACATAACTGACGTTCAAATGCTCAAAACATTGTATTACGCATTGGTTCAGTCTCATCTCGAGTACTGTCACGTTGTATGGCTACCAACTTATGCCGTACACAGCGACAAAATTGAGAGCGTTTTGAGAAAATTCACCCAGTTCGCCCGAAGACAATACCGTACAGCTGCCAACGGCTATAGTATCACCGACTATAACAAGCGACTCGAGGAATTGAATATGACATCGTTGGAGCGTAGGAGAGTGAATGCATCAATTGCATTCATGTATGACATCGTTAATGGGATCGCAAGTTGTCCCAATGTACGCAACGATATCCCAATAGGGGAGAGCGTACGCGAACTACGGCACACTGACTACCTTAAAATCAAAGACAGGCTCATGGACAAACAAATCAGAGCCCAAGTGCCTCAAATGTGCAAGTTTGCTAACAAAGTGGCTGATCAATTCAGAAACTCAACCAGCCGTGCAAACTTTATATCGTCGGTACGTAGCGAGCAGAACCAAAAATTTAATATAAAGTATTGACAAATTGTTTTCTTACACCCTCACATTATAGTTTGGACTAATAAATAGTGATTAATAAGATACTTACTTCTTATGACTAGTAACTTCTAATAAGTAGTAATAAGATGCAATCTTATTACTCTAGTAATATATCTAGTGAGTATAGTTATTAGAATGTTATTGGTCGAACGAGTAATAAGATGCATGGTATCTTATTAGTATAGTTATTAGATGAAATATATTTGGGTAATGAGATGGTGATGTTATTAGTCTGGAACCAAATGTTTCCCATT
>NW_022598210.1:0-1173 GCF_009176505.1 Sitodiplosis mosellana | reverse complement strand
GCCAACGGCCAAATTGAATGAGTGGCTCACACAATGCACATATGGGATTTGTAGGAACTCTGTTGTAATTCTAGTGGCACAACCTTGGAACTCGCCACTCATCGCGCTCGCGCCGTCATATCCTTGTCCGACGCAATCTGCTAAATCAAGGGACATATCATCACAACTTGTTTTTATTGTGGTTGATAATCCCAATCCCGTTGCGTCGACAATCGGGACAAATTTTAAGAAATCCCCCCGCACGATTTCTTCATTATTTACTTTTCCGACGGATTGATGGAAAATCAGATCGTACCATATCAAAAACAAATTCCATATCCACCACAAGTTCCATATCCGTATACCAAACCGGAAGAAGATGATTTGGGCGCAAACGAAATCGTTTTGATTCTGCTTTTGATCATCGTTTCTCTTTTGCTGTTGGTTCTGGTCATCGTAGGGGGATCAAAGTGCATTTTGTATATCGGAAAAAGTGCCGTAAAACGCTATCGAGATCAAAATGAATAATTAGAAGTGAATTAAATTGACTAACATATGGAGTAAATTCGTTAGTACTAAGTGAATATATTTTTCTATTCTAGCACCCGTGCTATCCGTCCATTGCCGAATGGAACGAGCTAAAAATGTTCTGAATTATTGTCAATCAAACAATCGAACAATCGAAAAATCGAACAATCAAACGTCAAATCTATGTGCAAATATGATGATTGAATAAATGTCATAAAAGAAATTGTCCGTGTTATCATTTTGAAACAGTAAATTTTATTTCCCAGTGGGCGAAGCGAACTGAAAATTTCGAAAACATTGCATACAGAACTTTGAAAAATTGTAAAAAAAAATTAGCACCCATTTTCAGTTGAATATCTTTTTTTCTTCCGCATTTGATTTCGGGGGGGGGGGGGGTTTGAACCCCAAAACCCCCCCCACAGCTACGCCACTGTATGTATTATTATTTTTCAGGTCACAATGATGTCGCTAGACTTTTTATCGGTAAAAGAAAGAAAGTTAATAATTGAACGCTGCTGACATGGGTAATGTTGGATATTTATTTTCATTAAATAAGAAATTGGTTTAACCTTTTTGATCGATGTGTATTTTTCAGGTGGCGAATAGCTGAACTAATTTAGCTGAATAATCGGATGATTTGTTTCTATGCCCATACTCGATTATCGA
>NW_022598209.1:0-6770 GCF_009176505.1 Sitodiplosis mosellana | reverse complement strand
TCGAGGTCTTCTATAACATTGCTGAAGTCAAATATCTCTTATCACTTATCAGCTCCGCGAAAAGCGCGAAAAATGATAAGAAAAAAAAAGTTCTATATAAAATTTGCTTTTTTATGTGCGCGATTTGCGCGCAACTGATAAGAGATAAGAGATAGATGTCTTCAGCAATGTTAAAGAAAACCTCAAGTGCTACAACTTTGCCGAAAACACCATGTTATTATCTTTTATCAGTTTCGCGGAAACTGTGAAAAACCGCGGAGGCTAGACGGGATGCCAACATACTTCCTTTTAACGCAGATAGAATCAACAGAAATCATACTCTCCTCTTTCAAAATATATTAGAATTTTTTCACATACTCTCCTCTCGATCTAGTCAATAGATTTAGCGAAAACAAATACTCAACATTACCATTCTCAGCAGCTAAATGGAGAGGTGTCACTTTTTTATGATCTCCCATATTAACAGCTCCCTTATCGATGAGATTTTCAGCAATATCCTCGTAACCTGAAAAAAAAACACCGATCGATGCATGAAAATTAAACCAATTTCTCATTTAGTGTAAATAAATACTCAACATCTGAAAAATAATTTGGATCGATAAAATAGTATGGACAAAACTTTTTTTTTTAAATATAAATGCTCAAAGTTACCAGTCTCAACAGCTTTATGCAGAGCTGTTCTGCCCTTTTTGTCTCTTTTGTTTACTGAAAATTGGGGAAAAAAAAAGATCAGTGAAGTGAATCGGAAGTAAATGTTTTATATCCGTGAGATGAATTTTTTCACGCACTCTTGTGTGTGTATGTCTCAATACATCAATTTTGACATTTCATAAAGCTCTACAGTTTACTTAAAGATTTTGAATTTATGTTACGTTCGTTGAATTTATGTTACGTTTATCAACGCATGAATTATTTGTAACCTAAGAACAATGATCGACGTTGAGCTATGTGATCAAGATCACACCTTATATCGCATAATAATGTAAACCATGTTGAATAAAGATCACAGATCAAAGTAGACGTAGACCTTACACCAAACCGATTCACCCGTGTATTATGACTTATTTTATATAATCCAATGGAGTAACTCCATACATCGAAAAGTGCTTTGTATATGGAATTGAAAATTAAATCGAGAGTAAAACTTCATAAAGAATTGAAGATTCAATTTTACCGTCCGACTTTGCGTGACCATCATTCTTCTTCTCGGGCGGTGCTCCACTCACATCCATGATTAAGAACTGTAGAAATGAAACAGAAGGATACAATTGGAATGGGAACAATGAATGAGATTGAAATGGTCTTCACGTGTTTTTTTTTTAAATTTGAATAATAGTTTCCGATTGACATTTTCTTTTTGATTATATTTTTAATTGGAAAGCTTCAAAGGGACATGTTTTCATTGACGAAATCCCGTCAGAATTTTTTTTCTTAAATTGTCCGCAATCAAAATGGAAATCAAAAATAGAATCTGAAATTGTCGTCTCACCTCGGATGTAACCAAGCCAATGAGCAGCAGTATGAAAGATCTTCGACTCAGCATTTTTTCAGCTTCGAACTATTAACAGATTACTGTAAACGTATCAAGTGTTATTTAGGAATTGACGAACTGTTTGATGGATAAACGAATCGAACGCATCTTCTTATATACCTTTCAAGTGTGATTATACAGTATCGTAGAATTCAATCCAAGTATAGTGACAATTCGAATTAAAGCTCGATAGCAATGTCAAAACATTTGATGGAATTAAAAATCCACCTGTGCACGTGTGTTTGATTTTGTATTCCACATCAAATGGATCGCATCGAAAATACTAGATATTTACTTGCATTCCTTCATCACCTTCTCTTCATCAGTATGGTTTGAGAAATACCGCAATTGGATCAATGTCATCCATTGCGAATATTTTTCTCTCTTGAAGTGTTGAGTGGTATTTAACTGACTTAGATGTTTGAATATGGAAATGTTTACATCTCCGCGGTATGCACAAAATACATTCGGTTTCAGTTCTAAATTTTGGTGATAGAAATTTTTTCGTGTGCAAAATTCTGTTTTGAGTGACTCTTCAATTCAAACATTCGGCTTTCTGGAAGTCGTTTTTAGGATTAAAAAATAACCAGAGATGCATTGTCATTTACAAGCTATATATGAATATGAGTGATTAAACGACATGACGTACGCCTTTGCGTTACATTCGATTTTTCACAAGAATTATTAGAAAAAAATGCAGGGACGATTTTCTGGGGATATTTAAAGTGATGATTTTTGTGATCTATAAACCAGGGGCTAAGAATCGCACACTCAGTTCGCAGTGCAACTCATTTTAATGAGAGCCACAGCGCTCTGTGCGATACTCTACTCATCTAAAAGAATCATGTGCGCCTCACTCACTCACTCACCAGTCTTCCGCTTCTTCTTCTTCTTTTTCTTCTTTTCGCTATAGCAGATACGAACAAAACGAAGAAGAAGAAGAAGAAGCAGAACATAGTGTGCGGTGTGCGTATAACGTACTGTGCGTATAAAATCTCATTTTCGTGAGTCGAGCAGCGCACACGAATTTATCTTCTTTCATTCAAGTGAGTGTTTGCGCTACTCGCAGCGTCCACTCAGTGCGATTCTTAAGCTCTGCTATAAACGATCAACTTAGAGTATAGGGAACGTGTTTTCCAACTTGAATTTCCAGCCGTAGTCTTCAAAAGAGTTTGTCATCCCATGTGAAAATATATTGACTGACTGCTTAAATCGATTGAAAGTGATTCAATTCACAGATAGGTAAATTTGTTTTTGGAACCTTAACGAGAAATAGTCGGCTTTAGTTACTTCTCAGTCAGTCGTTTTATTTAAAACATATTGACTGAAGAATAACTATCAAGGGACTACAGCCGTCTATTTCGTTCGAGATAATCATTTTTAGTTAGCTAAAATGTCCAAATTAAGTGATTGGCATCTCAGATGATACAATTCTATATAATGTTGCTCATAGTTACATCAAAGAAACTATTGTTCATGTGGCGAGCGAAGCGAGCCGAAATTTTCGATATATAATATCCTGAAACTCAATTTTCCCTTGATTTATTGTAAAATTTTCTTTGGGCCGATTTCATTTTGGGGGGGCTTCAACCCCAAAACTAGTCACGCCACTGCTGTAAACGCTATTACACGTAAACATAGATACGTTAATCCATTTGAATATTGGTTCCGTCTTTATCGCAGTTCAACAATACTTTTTTGAGCCATGAACAGAATTGGAGTGGCTTTCAATTATATGCTCCAATATGCTCATATTTTTATTCAATTCAAACTAGTGGCAGTAACGACAAATCGTCTCGGCACGACCATTTGCAAATGTTATGATTTCGAAAGTGAATGTTCTGTTAGTTTTCCCAAATAAAAATTAAAATATTAAAATATTGAATGTTTTTGAATGTTTGCTATGAATGGATTTATGATTGTGCGATTCAATATAGAGAATTCGTTCATTACGCGCGAAATGGTACTTTGAATCATTCTCTTTGACACATACACCAACGAACTTTTGTATCGTTTTGCACATTCGACTGACAGTAAAAAAAAATTCGTCGAAAAATAATCCGATTGTTCATTGGAACAGTCAATGTCCAACTAGAAACTACGACAAAATCATTTTATTCGATTCTAATAAGTGGTCCACATCAGCCGACGTTTGTTGTTTTGCTTTTTATTTGATATTTCATCACAAATTTCCTTTTTGTTGACACTCGTTGCAATATATTTCGGAGATTCGGCAGAAAATCAACAAAAAAAAACAATTTTGTGCAGATAAAATACTGAAAAAAATATTCAAAGAAGAAATCGATTTATTGATGCGCTTCACAAACAAGAAATTCTGTTTTGAAAGTTGTGTGTGCCACTCAAACACTCAAAGTAAATGACATTCCACATAAACGCGCTGAGCGATGCGCGTTATGAGCACATTGAACGCGCACTGTTCAGTGCGTTAGTCAGCGGCAGAATCAGATTGAACGCGTTCAGATAGCTAGCTGAGCTCAGACACGTACATTGTCTGAATGGATGTCAACAAAGAAATAAAAGAATGATTTGCCATTTATTATTTTGTATTAGTGTTTTTTCTTCCAGATAATATTCGACTTTTTTCAAAACAAAGTTACAACACTTGAAATTGATCGTGCCGTGTTTTAAACTTGATGATGAAATTTTTTTTCACTCTTATGTTTTAGGCATTTTGCATGCAAACAGTTGAAATAACTGCGATTTTCTTTTCTAAATTGTGTTAATGAATGAAATAGTGATTTTGTATAAAATTGGATAAACAATAAATAAGATCTTCATCAGAACCGTGCGAGAAGATATTAGTATCATCAACCAGATGACGACATCGAAAACATTCAATTTAGTACATTTACGAGTACAGAGCACGAAAAGGTTTAAGGTACTTTAAATAAAAATCTACTCCATACCTATATCGTAAGCAATTAAAAAGACAAATAACTTGAGCTGTTTTTTCACAGAATATTAATCGATGATCGAACAAAGCAACAATATTGGTTCGTATGGCCAATTGGCCATAGATTGACAAAGAAAATGTTTTCAAATTGATATTCTACACTACAATCAAAAAGAGGAACCGAAGGAAATCATCCGATTATTCAGCTAAATTGGTTCAGCTATTCGTCACCTGAAAAATACACATCGATCAAAAAAATCAAACCAATTTCTTATATTGTGAAGGAAATATGCAACATTACCATTGTTAGTAGCCAATTGAATCTAATCCAAATGCTCTGCAATATGTATTTTGTTTTTTTTACCGATAAAAAGTTTGGCGACCTCATCGTGACCTAAAAATAAAATGGGATCAATGAAAAAGATCACAGCGATATTTTATTTAGCTTCACCATTGTTAACAGCTATTTGAAGAGGTACACGATTCGCTTTATTTTTAATACCAGTTTCGGCTCCTTTACTGAGTAGAAGTTCAGCGACATTCTTATGACCTGAAAAATAATTAAGATAGATGAAAAAATCCAAATCATTTTATTCTTTTAGTCAAGACAAGTATCCAATTATTACCATTCTGAGCAGCTATATGGAGAGGTGTGTCTTTCTCTTTATTTACACTATTAACATTGGCTCCTCTACTAATGAGACATTTGGCCACATTCTTGCGATCTGAAAAATAGCACAGATCGATGAAAAAAATGAAACTGTTTTCCTATTTAGTGAGAACAAATAATCAACATTACCATTCAAAGCAGTTAAATGAAGGGCTGTATTATTCCAAAAATTTTTCATTTCTAAATTAGCTCTTTTACTGAGTAGAAGTTCAGCAACATTCTCATGACCTGGAAAATAATTGGATGAATTCTTCCTACCTGCAGATGGTGCCAAACCAAACGTCATTCTTGTCATTTTTCTCATTGGAATAACAAAGAAAAACTTGCTTTGTTGTTGATGGTTTTTTCTCTTTCTTCTTTTTGAGTACAATCACTTTTCGGGATTTATTTATCATCAAAAATTGATACCAAATATAAGTTGTAATAAAACGAAATGAGTGCCAAATCATTTTGATAAATTAATTTTCATCATGGACGGACACGGGCAAAAATTAAATTTTTTTGTCGGTTAACACCTTTAACCCTCCATCGGACACATATTTTAAAACCTTCGGACGGACACTTGGTGCCTGGCTGGACCCCTATATATTTGTATGCATTTGTATGGGAATAAGGTATTCATGCCATCTCATTTTTCACGAGACTGATAAAAGATAAGTGATATCTGTCTTCAGCAAAGTTGTAGAAAGGTCAAATACTACAATTTTTTTTCAATTTGACATCTCCTTATTTCTTATCAGTTCCGCGAAAAATGATAAAAAAAACTCGCGTTTTTTTGCGCAAATGATAAGAGATAACGAATTGATGTCTTGAAAAAAGTTGTAAACCTTGGTCTACCCTACCACTTTGTCGAAGACTGTTATCACTTATCTCTCATCTTCGCTAGCTGAAGTAGAAATATTTCAAAATTGTTGTGCCGAGATGGTAGAACCAAATTGATCGTTGCACATTCATATGTAGCAAACGGTACGACAATTTTCAAATGGTATGGTTTCGAAAGTGAATGTTATGTTAATTTTCCCAAATAAAAAATAAAAATTGAAAAATATATTGACTATTTCTGGATGTTTGCTATGACGAGGTCAGTTTGAGCGTAAAGTTTGACAGATACCATTGCCAACGTTGAAAGAGTGTGTTCAATGTCGGTATTGAACAATGAAATGTACTAAACACGTGAATGTGAAATTATGAGTTGTGTGAAAAAAAAGTTCACTTTCCATTGAAAATGTGGGAATGGATGTCAACAAAGAGACAAAAAAATTATTTGCCATTCATTATTTTGTACTAGTGTTTTTTTATATAATATTCGGCTTCTTTCAAAACCAAGTTACAACACTTGAAATTGGTAGTGCCGTGTTTTAAAATTGGTGATGACAATTTTTCCACTCTTATGTTCTAGGCGTTTTGCATGGAAAAAGTCGAAACAACTGCGATTTTCTTTTCTAAATTGGATTTATGAATGAAAAAGTAATTTTGTATAAAATTGGATAAACAATGAATGAATTCTTCATCAGAACCATGTGATAAGATATTTGTATCACCAACAACAGATGGTGATATTGGAAACATTCAATTTAGTACATCTGTCAAAAAGCACGATTCTTCGCAATAGCAGGTATGATACTCTTTGCGAATCGAAATTGAATGATCCAAAT
>NW_022598208.1:0-4904 GCF_009176505.1 Sitodiplosis mosellana | reverse complement strand
TTAGCTACGGCATTAATTAGCGTGAAAGGTAAAAATAACGAAAAATATGCACTTCGTGCTCTGATCGATCAAGGATCGCAGAGCGCGTTCATCACCGAATCAGCAATGCAATTGCTCAAACTAAAAAGAATAAAACAAAAAACTTGTGTAAGTGGAATAACAAAAGAAAATCAGGTGTGCAATTACATTGTTGACTTGCACATTTCGCCTCGATTCACTTCAAATTTTGTTTTGAATACAACTGCAATTGTATTAAAAAGTTTGGTAAATTTATCACGAAATGAAAATGTTTTTAACAAATCATTCTCACATTTGAACAATCTTCATTTCGCTGATCCTTCATACATTGAAGCTGGTCCGATAGACATTCTTCTCGGCGCAGCTGAATACGCACAAATCATAAAACCGGGTCTCATAAAAGGTTCTACAGACGAACCGATCGCCCAAAACTCTGAATTGGGTTGGATCATTTCGGGACCAACCAATTTTGATTCATCCATGGGAGCACAAGTAACAACGCTCATTTCAGTTGTCGACGTCGAACAACGCATATCTGAATTTTTCAAGCATGATGATATAAAAATCGACGATGACGAGTGCGCTCTCACTGAAGAAGAACAAATGTGTGAAAACCACTTTCAAGAAAACACTATTCGTTTGGAAAATGGAAGATATTGTGTCAAAATGCCATTCAAAAATGGAAAAAATGCACCAGATTTAGGAAACTCGCGAAAATGCGCCATTGCAACATTTTTGCAGCTTGAAAATCGATTCAAAAAAAATCCTAAATTGGCAGAAGAATATAAAAAATTCATTCACGAGTACATTGACCTAGGTCATATGGAACGATCGGTTTACAATCCAAATATCACATCGTATTATTTACCACATCATTGTGTAATACGAGATAGCACAACTACGAAACTTCGGGTAGTGTTCAATGGCTCTCAAAAAACTGACAACGGAAAATCTCTCAATGATGAACTTGCATTGGGTGCCATAGAACAAAAGGACATGTTAAGCATTCTAATCAATTTTCGCATTTACAAATATGCATTTACGGCTGACATTGAGAAAATGTACCGCCAAATTTTAATCGACGAAAGCCAAAGAGACTTGCAAAAAATCATTTGGCGTGATTCCCCTGAACTACCGCTTTCTGAATTTAGACTTATCACGGTCACATACGGCACCAGTCTCGCTCCGTTTTTATCACATCGCACTACAAGACAACTTGCAATCGATTGCGAAAATGAATATCCAGAAGTATCAAATACCATAAGAAAAAACATGTGGGTTGACGATGTGGTAAAAGGTGCTTTTACTGAGGCAGAAGCAATACAATTGTGTAGCGACTTGCGCAAGGTATTCAGCGAAGCCGGATTCAATTTACGAAAATGGTCTTCAAACAACGTAAATGTGCTGTCCGCAATTCCGGAGAGTGATCGTGAATTGAAGGCTATAAGCAGCAACGTGAAAGCGTTGGGCATAAAATGGTCGCCGTCTCAAGATGTTTTCACATACAAACTCAGTTTAAAAAATCATTTAAATCCATTTACAAAAAGATTGCTACTATCTGAAATCTCTTCAATGTTCGATCCACTTGGCTGGATATGTCCAGTAGTAATTTCAGCGAAAATTTTGGTACAAAAGTTGTGGGAGAAAAACGTCGATTGGGGTGAAATTGTACCGAAAGAAATCGCTGAAAAATGGTTGGAAATAAAAAGCGAATTGCATCTCATTAATGACATCAGAGTGGAACGTTGGATAAATTACAATCCTGAGGATGTCATGGAGTTGCATGGTTTCGGTGACGCAGCGGAACCAGCATTCGCAGCTGTGATTTACATTAAAAACGTCACGCAAAACACGGTGCGATTATTAATCGCAAAAAATAAAGTAGCTCCTCTGAAAACAACGAAAGACGCACTCACAATACCGAGATTGGAATTGTGTGCAGCAAATTTACTTGCCAAATTGACGAAAGGCGTTTTAAAAGCAACAAACATAAATTTCAGCAAAATTTTTCTTTGGTCCGATTCAAAAATAGTCATCGATTGGATTCGAGGAAATCCGAAGCGATACAAAAAGTTTATCGCACACCGTGTTTGTGCAATAGATAAGGCAATTGGAACAAAAAACTGGTATCATGTTACCACTGACAAAAATGCAGCAGACTGCGCTTCACGCGGCATGTTGCCATCGGAATTGCTGAGACATGAAATGTGGTGGAATGGCCCACAGTTTTTGCGTGAAAACAATTACTATGCAAACAATGCAAGTCATTTAAATAACGTTGACCCAATAATTGAATCACTCGCATTAAGTGTAGAAATCTCTCCAATTTCAAACGAAAAAATTCTTCCTGAAGTCTCGTCGTTCAACAAAATGAAACGAATAATCGCATACTGTTTTCGTTTTGCATCGTTATGCAAAGCAAAACAGGGGCCCAAAGCATTGTCTCCGATTTCGGCTGATGAGCTAAATTTAGCGGAAACAGCAATAATAAAAATCATTCAACGGGAGACATTTGGTGCCGAAATAAGTGAATTAATGAAGAAAAGATCAGTAAATTTTTCAAGTAACATTCTGAAACTAAGCCCATTCTTAGATGAAAATAACATTCTGCGCGTAGGTGGCAGACTACGAAATTCGGATTTGGTGTTTGGACGAAAACATCAAATCTTAATACCAAAAAACAATAGCGTAACAACTTTAATAATTCGTCATTTTCATTTATTATGCATGCACGGTGGAGCGAAAGCCACTGAAGCAATCATCAAACAGCAGTTTTGGATTGTGAATGCACAAACAGAAATAAAGAAAATTTTGCATCGTTGCATTCCTTGCTTCAAACAAAGACAAAAAACCATGTCACAATTAATGGCAGATTTGCCGGCCAATCGCGTAAACATTGTTGAAAAGCCATTCACCAACGTAGCAGTAGACTACACCGGTGCAATTCCATACAAAACGGCAAAAGGTAGGGCTGGTAAAATTTCTAAGGCTTACATTTCAATATTTGTCTGTATGGCTACAAAGGCACTTCATATCGAACTAGTATCAGATTTAACAGCCGACGCGTTCATAGCTGCCGTTCGCAGATTGGTAGCGCGTCGTGGAATGATCAAGAGCTTCAACAGTGACAATGGCACAAACTTTGTAAAAGCTAATAAAGATCTAAGTGATTTATTTGAAATCGAAAAAGAAGAGTTCAAAACAATCTGCGATGAACTTTCAAAGCAAGGCATTTCTTGGCATTTCTCACCCGCTGGTGCGCTTCATTTCAATGGCCTCGCCGAGGCTGGTGTGAAAGTTGCAAAGACTCATTTAATAAAAACAATCGGAAAAACTGCGCTAACATTTGAAGAATTGTCCACATTATTGTATCAGGTGGAAGCATGTGCAAATTCAAGACCACTTTGTGCACTATCTACTGACCCTGATGACATCGATTGCCTAACACCTGGACATTTCTTGATTGGGGCACCGTTACTGGCACCACCCGACGAAAGCTACATCGAAACGAACGTAAACTGGCTTTCACGTTGGCAATTGGTGCAAAAAATGAGTCAAAACATATGGAAAAAATTTCAAACGGAATATCTAAATGAATTGCAAACCAAATCAAAATGGTTTACGAAAAAAGAAGAGCCAAAATTGAATGAATTAGTTTTGGTAAAAGATGAGAATTCACCACCATGCTCTTGGCCAATGGCGCGCGTAATCGACGTGCACAAGGGTCATGACGCACTCACGAGAGTGGTAACACTTAAAATGCGCAATAACACTTTCACTCGACCAATAACCAAAATCGCTCCGTTGCCGATTGAATACGATGCGGAGACCCGGGCAACAATTAAAGCACACATTGCAAAAACTGAAACAGCGAGTAAAGCACGGGTTACAAAATCCAAACCGGCAAAACAAACATTTAATGTCATTCCGATAATAACGGCATTGCTTGCAATTTTTGTGATTCAAGTGAATGCTCACCCAAATCAAATCGTTTCGTTCAAATTGAATAAATTTGACACCTCGCCGGGTTTGTTTTTCGAACAAATTTCGCATGCAAAGTTCAGTTACACCAATTGGAACTCGATTGTTTATGTAAACATGAAATCATTTCTCAACGAAGCATCGATGATGGAAAGAAGTTTACATGATTTAGAAAACGTATGCAATCAAAAACTGGCGGGGCAAAGCTCATGCAAATCTCTTTGTCAACTAATTGAAAATCGTATCAACGACATCAATGAACGAAATGAGTTAATAGTATCGTTTAAGCATCATCGAGCAGAAAGAGCGTTACTTGACATTGTTGGAAACATTGCTGGCGATTTATTTGGAGTTTTAGACTCTCGATTCGGACGAGAATACGTTCTCGATATGTCAAGATTGGAATCAAATGACGAACATTTGCTCACTCTTTTGAAAAACCACACTTCTGTTTTAAATTCCACTATGAATATAATCAAAAAAGATGAGCGGGAAATCATAAATCAGAGAGAAAGCATAATAAATCTAGCAGGTTTGGTACGTGTTCAAACCAATTACCAGCAAGCAGTTTTGCATTTTCATACTATGTCTGTGTCGGGTTGCGGCAATGGAATCAAAAATACACACAAATCACTCAATTTGACATTTACAAAGTGTCTTGGTGGCGCCATCATCTATTTGAAGCACAAATTTGAACTATTACATTTTGACAGTTCACTTTGTTTATATTTTGAAATCGTGCAAAGAGAACTATCATAGCCGTTGAAAGATCAGCCAACAACAAACGTGAATTTAATAAAGAAAATATAATACTTGAAAAATGAAGTTGTTGTGCTGTGTGTGTTTTGGAAATAAAGCAAAGTGTTTGTGTTCGCAGTGCAACCGAAATGGACACAAAAAGTGTG
>NW_022598207.1:0-1541 GCF_009176505.1 Sitodiplosis mosellana | reverse complement strand
TGAGCTCTTGGACTCATAGCTGGCTATTTGTCGCAAGAATGACGCATTGTTATGTATATGGTATTTGCAATGGCATCGAGAGGAGCGCGCTTCTCCTTCATACCTTCTCATATCGCGTTTAGCGGGGAGGAAACGAAGATCTATGTACGAGTGTAACACGATGTGGGCTCGTGTTACGCGCTCACATTTCGTCGTTTGCTCGCTATACGTGACTGTTTGGAGGAGAAACGCGCGCAACTTAGTATATGCTAACGAAAGACGTATATTCATCGACACAGCCACGGCGCGCATTTATGTGCATATCTGAGAGAATACAAAGAAACATTTATTTACTTTTGTGACGTTTCTTTCTTTTCTTTTCTTTCGTTTCATTCCGACTGACGAACGTTTGAGTTTTAATTTAACTGAAACTACATTTAATGATTTATATTTGAGGAGTTTTTTATTTATATTTTTAAATATGGTACGATGCATATGACTTTAAAAACATCACGATTGTTGATAATTGCTGCATTGGTTTTATGAGTGAGAGTAACAAAAATCATGTTGTTTATAACAAAAACCAAAAAGGCTACTTTGATCTGAACATGTTCATGCCTGAAATGTGATTCCAACACAGCAACGAGTCGATGAACTTAAATGATGCATGTCAACAGCGAGCAATACATTTGTTTGTAATTTTTATTCTCCTTCTCTCAATTAGCTATTGGTCGATTCGATATTTTATAGAAAATGGTAACTCTTTTGTTGCCTAGTGCTTAACATATTTGTGAGAAAAAAATTAATTTTAAATATAAAATTTCATTTTGTGAACATGGATTTTAATTGTTCGGCTCTTGTTGGTTTCGATGTTGTGCAATGGCTTCGCGCAGTTCTTTGCACTTTATTTTATGAAACACTTCTGCGTTTAGGTTTAGAATCATGATATCGCTCAATCTTGCTGGCAGCAAACGGCTTCGTTTGTTATTGAATACATGATTCAGATGCGAGAAATCACGTTCCACGTATACTTGACTCGGTGGCACACAGTGTGCCGCACACTGTACACTTGCATGGCCAGCTTGTACAGCTCTGGATAAGCGATTCTCAAATTTTCCCATAACTCTAGGATAGAACTGTTCGATGGAATAAATTCTGGTTGAAAACATTCCAAGATCGATTCAATGTCAACATGAGTACGACTGTTTTGTTCAGTCAATTCGTCCACTGTATGATTTCCACGAAGATATGAGTCAAACGCGGAATCATCAATGATCCACTGTGATTTTGTGTTCCATCGCGCTCAATGCTATAGTTGCTGCGATTCCACAAATCGATTAACATGCGTTTGCTTTCTTTGACCTTCGTCTCAATTGAAGTTATTTGATTTCTGTATCGTGGATCGAAAAAAATTGCGCAGGTCATGAATGGATTCGAGTAAATCGCCTCTTTTCTTTGGATGACAGCATCGAGTAAGTGTTTGGCCAACGATGTTTTTTAACTGGTTTTTCTTGTACATGCAACTAAATGGATTTGCATTTTCGACCAAGTTCCGAAAGCAT
>NW_022598206.1:0-3701 GCF_009176505.1 Sitodiplosis mosellana | reverse complement strand
TACATTAAACTACATAAAATCTACAATTGAAATCGCCCTACCCGAAGCAATTTCGGCAAATTTGCCAAGATTTGAATATTCATCTCTTTTCTCAGCTGTTTCTTATTTGTATTGTTTTATGGTTATTTATTTCATTCAATGATTTGGTTTATTTCCTTAGTCAAATTATAGTTACAATTCGATCTGTCACTATTTCCGTTCTCTATGAAAATAAGGTAAGACAAATCTGAATGACGACGTTGTTTGTGATCTAATGTGCAAAACACCTACTCTGTTCTGTTGTTTGTTTACATATTTTTCTTATATTGTAAACAAAGCAATACGTGTATCAATCAGCTCAATCTTCGCCATACCAAACAATTTTTGGCTAAAGCAAACGCAACCAAGCTTGAACATGCCGTCCTTATGAGGAGAGTATACTGTTTTTTTTATTTATTTTCCACTTTTTTACTTTTCCGTACACACCGTGTCAAGGGAAAGTATAGGAATTGGTCCCGAAAACTTTTTTCCATAAAATTAGCTTAGATCATCATAAAAGCTCATGAAACGCGTAGAAAACTACTTTTTGAGACACCTTTCCATTCGTGTGCCGTCGTCGTTGCCGTTATCGTCGTCGTCGTTGTCGTTGTTGGTGTTTGTTAACACGATAACTCAAAAAATAATTGAGATAATCAAAATCTGGAAATGCCAAAAGTTTTGTATCCAACAAACTTGGTTTAAGTTTGAAGATGAGCCATTTTCTATTTGACCCTGGGGTACAAAACGGAGAAATACTTGATGTATTTTGTTGACGATTGAAGCAAAGTATATCAATAGCGCCGCCTTACATGATGCAACATTGGATGCGACGTTCGAACGAATCAACACCTCTGTGTACAACGCACACATAGACTCTTTGCATTCACACGAACGTACACACAAAGACTTTACTTTCACACGTACGTATAGTTACAGAGATTTGTGGTTGGTGGCGCTCCCAACAAAGTTTCCACAGCAGTTCTAAACGTCAAACATTGCTATAGCATATGAGCTAGATAGTTTTGCTGGGGTACTTGCCCTGAGAAAAACCGAAAAAATTTAACACTTTTGTATGGGAGGTACCTGTAAATCGATTCTGATTGGTTTCAAACTTTCTGGAATTTCATTTTTGGGAAAAAAAAGATTCTGAAAGTTTTAAGCCAATCGGAGTCGATTTACGCATCCCTCCCATACAAAATTTTCGAAATTTCGACTAGAATGACCGATTTTTCGGCAATTTTGTATGGGAGGTACCCGTAAATCGATTCCGATTAGCTTCAAACTTTCAGAGGTTACATTTTCTGGAGAAAAAATAGGATTCTGAAAGTTTCATGTTGATCTACATTTGCAGAAGTTTGATTTTTGGTCTTCAATTTTTTTCGAAATTTTTTTGGGAAAAATTGAGGGCCAAAAACCGAACTTTTGACAATGCGATCAGCATGAGTCTTTTACAATCTCATTTTTTCGCCAAAAAATGAAACCCCAGACAGTTTTGAGCTAATCGGAGTCGATTTATGGGTACCTTCCATACAAAATTGTCGAAGTTTTAACTGAAGTGACCGATTTTTTACTAGAAAACAGAGTTTGACTTATCCGTCAGATATATGCTATGGCATAAAAAAAATATGCGCATATTTTTTGGTACTTTGAATTTTGTGACTAACTTACCATGTAAATTCATGTGCATTCCACGATTTTTTGTGGATTTCACGATTTTTTGTCCCAAATTCGTGGTATCCATATGAATTTACATGGTAAGTTAGTCACAAAATCCAAATGTACCGAAAAAAATGTGCGCATATTTTTTTTATGCCATAGCATATATCAGGCGGATAAGTCAAACTCTGCTAGAAAACTGCCTTTATTCAAGAAACTTCACAAAAAATAACCAAAAGTGCTGACAACGGAAAAGTTCGGGATTACGAATGTAATTCTTTTTATTTAACAAACAATTGCCACTCACATGTGCCACGTTTGTTAGCCATGTGTTTATTTCTTAAGTTCTAAAGTACAGATTAACATTTTGCCGTAACACATTAATATTGTAACGAAGAGCCAAAGAAATGCTATTACAATTGTAATGCCAAAATTTAGCATTACCGGTAATGTGTTACAATTGTAATAGCTATTACTTGGACTGTCCGTTACAATATTAACACGTTACCCAACATTAACGGTAATGTCAGAAATCTAACATTATTAATGTGATTTTATAGCATTAATAATGTGATTTTCTAACATTACACACGCAATGTAATGCCAAATGTAACATGTTACGTGGCATTACATTGCGTGTGTAATGTTAGAAAATCACATTAATAATGTTAGATTTCTGACATTACCGTTAATGTTAGGTAGCATGTTAATATTGTAACGGACGGGTCAAGTAATAGCTATTATAATTGTAATGCCAAAATTTAGCATTACCGATAATGTGTTACAATTGTAATGCCAATCGTTTGGCATTACCGGTAATAGCTATTACAATTGTAATAACATTACAGGAAATTTTTGTTAACGTAATGCTACTACCTATTACATTTTTAATGCCGGTAAATCTGTATTCTAAAGAACAAAAATATTTTTTCGTTGTTTTGAAAAACAAACTAAGCAGAATAAATCGATCTAACAACTGAAAACATATCCCAAAATAGCCAAAATTTCAATATTTGCGTGTGAAAATCTGTTTTAAATTTGCCCAATTGAATGCGTCAAATAGTTCAAAATATTTGTCGAATTTCGCAACATTTTGTTTGCTCATTTTAAATTTCTGGTTGGATTTGTCGGTAGAAATTGTGTATAAAAGACGATCGAATCGATGAGAAAATCATTCGAATTGTCAGCTTCATCTAAGAGAGGTCAATTGAAAGCTAAATCAAAATGAAATTCATCATTATTGCTGTTTTATTCGCTGGAGCCTGTGTTGCTCTTCCACAACTCGAAAGTGTTTCGAATGCAGCAAGTGGTTTATTAGGTACTGCTTCCGGAGCTGCCGATACTGCATCAGGTGTTGCTACAGGAGCTTGCAATCAAGTCAAACAGCTTCTCCCACAACTTAACGTCATTTCAAATTTAATCACACAAGTTACCTCCGCTGTCAGTAAGTACAATTCAACTGTAGTTTAAAAAACGTAGAACAAATTTCAAAGATACTATTCAAAATATTTCATGAGAACTTTCTAGATGGTGGTACCGGAAACGTTTGTGCCTTATTTTCAAAACTTCTTCAAAGCTTATTGCGTCTTGTCACATCAATTCCAGGTAGACTTCTTGGCAGTAAGTATTTGAAGGATAATTGATGTGTGAAATGAGTGCCTAGCTGAAATCGTTCTCTTGGATCTTCCAGGCTTAGGTGGTCTCGGCAATCTCAGTAGTCTTACTAACGTTGGTGGGGGTGTTGTCCAAGGTGGTACAGGCGCCGCTGGTCAAGTCGCAGGTCTTTTCGGTAATCTTTTAAAGGCTGGTACAAGTGCTTTAGGTGGTGCTCCTAACAGTGCTACAAGTCTCTCTGGTCCAGCCGCCAATGTTGGTTCCGGATCTGAAGGAAGTCTCCTCGGTAATTCCGGTGGTCTCCGTGGTCTTAATCTACCTGGCGTCAGTTTATCATCCTCTGCTGGTGCTTCGGCCAACGCCAACGCTTAAATGGAAACAAATCAACACTATTTTTGAATATCTTGCACAAC
>NW_022598205.1:0-1032 GCF_009176505.1 Sitodiplosis mosellana | reverse complement strand
TCTGCGGAAAAATGTCAAAATCACAATCAAAACTCCAATGTTTTTACATGTGCCAATCGAAAGTCTCACCTGAAGTCGATTCCGGAATGGTTCTCAGTGTCGATAGTAGGTCCGTTTTTCGTCTCTTCTTCGCAACGCCATCTGACGTCGTTGCATCAACAAATTTCCTCTTTCGTCGCTGGTTTCCTCCTTGTCGCACAGCATTTCGCTCAGTTTGATCGCTGTCAACTTCTGGTGATGGTTCGACATCGTCACAGATCAAATCAATGCATTCTGCCACCTGATTGGTCGATTCATTGATGCGTGCACTTGATGCAGCTTGTTCTTCGGCCAAAGTCACCTCTTCGATGCCAATGACGTCGCCGACAATCGTATCATTCGGTAGTTCGATGTCAATTGGCTCGATCTGTAGAACATCCATCATGTTGATGTCATCCAAATCACTGGACGCTGGTCCAGTTGCATCGGGTGACGTCGTTCCATTCGCTGTCCCACTGATACCACTTCCATTGTTGGCCTCACTCGGCTCAGTTTCAATCGCATCAATCGCTTGAGACTGGTCGATTTGAGCCGTTAGCCTTGAGGCGTTGCCAAGCATTACATCAATCGTCGAAGTGACATTGTTCGGATCAATGTTTTCATCCATAATCGATGCGATTGGCAGGAACGATGCGTATCTTGGAGCATTCATTTCGGGTTCTTCAGAGAAGCCATGGAATGGAGTCGAAGTTGGCAGTCCTTGAGGCCAAATCGCTGTAGTATTCAATTGTCCAATCGAAGTCGGTGCTATCGGATCGATTGTCGAACGATTGGCCATCACTTCATTCGCCAATTCACCCATATTCACTGCTGGTATCATGCCATTCTCTCTTTGCGTGAAGTAGTTCGCATTTTCATCCTTATTCTGGCCACTTCCGTTCGCATCAGTCAATGGATTTGGATCAATTCGAGTGGCTGACACTGTGACGTTGCTGAATAATGCTTTGACTGTCGACGTGACATTGCCTGGGCGATTATGTTTGAACAGGAACG
>NW_022598204.1:0-4402 GCF_009176505.1 Sitodiplosis mosellana | reverse complement strand
GTTAAACTGCAAACTGATCGTTATGAAAAATGATAAAAATGTCCCGATGACAAAGACATTAATGATGCATTGTATCGCACAAAACACAATCGATCCTGATCGCCCAAGCAAGGAGTTTTGATTCCACGGTGACCTGAATAAGAAAAAGAAACGATGGAAATCTTCAACTTCCAGTCGATTTCATGCGTGAATCAAAGAACATCTAAACTGAGTCCACTGAGCAAACATCGTCTCTTTCACTCTAACAGCAATTTGCACACGAACGATGATTTACGGTGTGACAGCTAGTGTGAGAGAGAAAGCGACAAAGTTCGATAGCGGAAATTGTCAGCAGAGTCAGTTTAAATTTTTTAAGAAATATTCTCGTTCTTAAGAATTGAAAAATAGGTAAAAACAATGGTAAAGTATCCAGAAAAACTCACGAGAAAATATATGGAAGGAATAAACACTGTGGATCGATGCCATCATCACGATAATAGCAATACAGTGCCCTTGCAATGCCTTGGACGATTGACATGATTGTGTAAACGTTTACGAGCTTATGAACCATCAATTTGGTCAGCTTGTAGCAAGTGCTATCAACATGTTCAAAACACTTTGCATAATCCTTCGTATAATCGATCACTTTGACAAACAATAGAAAAACAAATAATATATTATCATTAAAATATACATTGAAATATGATTAAAATAGCGAAATAAAATCAATTGGTCGTTGAAAATGAAAATGGGATTTGTCGAAATGGCCCGTTTACATGTGAATCACTTATGTATTTCTGGTCAGAAATACGAGGCAAGTGTCTCAAGCAAAGATCTTGAAATGTTCTGAAACGTTGCCGACATCAGCGGAGTTCAATCTCTTGGGAGGAAAACAAAAATGATTCGCATATAAACCCCAATAAGCATACGCAACGAGTTAAACGAACTCCTTGAATTAATCAAAAATCCAAGAACACACCATTTCGGCTAATCCAAATTTTGTTCTCAACTTCACAATGGAAAAAAATAAACAAGCAAAAAAGCATTCTGTTGATTTAAACCGAGAAATCAAAACGGTCAAATTAAACAATTTTGGCCGAAATTCTTCCACGGATCCACTGAATTGAAGTGAACCGACTTGAGTTCAAATCAATTCAAATCCCTCAATCAATTTGAGTACATTAATATACTGAATATTGAGTATTAATCGTTCAATGATAAAATTGAATCAGACAAAACTGAAACGTTACCAGATTCTCGGATGTATTTGAACTTATTGAAAACGGTAAGAGTAGCATCGGGATGCAAATACGTCGCGAGCACCGTGTATGAAGCGCAAAATTCGGCGGCGACTTGAAATATGGCATACAATGAGCTTTGCAAATCAGTTTTCACATACAATACGATGTAAACAGCGCTCGACACCCAGCCAAACATCAACAGGATAAACATGACGGCAAACATTATTTGATGACGCACCCGAACGTGTAACGGTGTCTCTGTCGGTGGCGTACACATGCAAATGTATGTCAACAGCTCACGATTCAATTGTAATGGTTCCATTGTTCTTCTGCCCGATCAAAGCTCGCGAAAATTCAATTAATTTACGGGAAATCGGTTCTGTGTGCAAATTCAGTCCTGATTTTGTCAGTAATTTTTTTTTCTGTTGTTTTTTTTTTATGTTTTAATTTCAATGCCTACAAATCGCCACCAATAAAAAAAACAATTCACAAAGGAAAAAATTCTATTTTTATAGGGATTTTACTTTAATTTGACTTTTTTCGATATTTCTTTCCTCTTTAAAATATATTTTACTTCTTCCAAATTTGTTTATACTTCATCAACACTGCCTGAAATGGTTATATTGGTCAAAACTTATCAACTGACGGGTTTGATGCAAATACTTTGATGTATGGCTGCTACGAGCCTTTTTATAGCAGATTTTGCACTGCTCACAACCAAAAGATGGTCAACAAAACGTTTACATGACTAATTGCCATGGGACAATAATAATTGTTGTCACATTTTCAGATTTGCTGCCATGCAAAAATGAAGTTGCCGTGGACTACATAACATTTTGACAAGTTAATGACCAGGGCTAACCAAAATATTTTCACCTCTTTTTTAGGAAAATACGACAACAAATACGACGACAAAGTGAATGCGAAACAAATTTCTCAAGTTACTCAGCATCTTCAAACGGCGAAACATTTGGCAAATGAGAAACGAAAATCAAAAACAGCAAACACAAAAATGCAAAAGTTTCTGACTGCTATGCCATCGCAGGCTGAAAATCAAACCGCCAGTAATTTTGCCATGGATTTGACGAACGCATTTCTTAAATCAAATATTTCACTGCACAAAATAACATGTCCCGCAATGAAAGAATTCATTGAAAAACACACCAAAATTTACGGCACCATCTGAGACTACTTTACGTAGAAACTGTGTTCCAAAGTTATTTGAAGGGACCATAGAGCAAATGAAACGAATTGCATCCGGCAAATATCTTTGGATCTCAGTTGACGAAACCACCGATGTCGAACAACGATGTGTGGCAAACTTAATTTTTGGCCGATGCTATTTGTTCGCTACAAAGGTTTTGGAGGCAACACAAATGCATCTCTTTTGGATGAATGTCTAAATGAGCTAAGTGAGTGATCTGGCAAGAACGTTGGAATGTGATTGATTGATTTGCGTATTAAAAAAACAAATAATTTCAGATATCGACAAAATAAACGTGCTGCTAGTTGTCACAGACGCAGCGCCGTACATGTTGTGTGCAATGAGAGCGTTGAATATCCTTTACCCGAGAATGATTCACATCAAATGTCTGGCCCATGGGCTTCATCGCGTCGCTGATTTCATCCGAAGTAAATTCGAAGATGTGAATGACCTGATTTCCAGCGTAAAGAAATTTTTTCGAAAGGTGAATATTCTAAATTATATTTGTTGTCGTTCATTTTTGAGTAGTTGTACACAATTAATGTTGTACGTTCTTTTGTTTACAACAGACACCACGCCGAAAACAACAGTTTAAAACTATGTTTCCTGATATACCCACACCGCCACAGCCAATTCACACTCGCTGGGGAACGTGGATTGACACCGCCGTCTATTATGCGACATATTTTGGGCAAATCAAAGACTTTTTGCCTCAGTACGATTCTGAGGAGGCCCAAAGCATTGAAAATGCACAAGCAATTGCCATGCCAAATATCAAGAAAGATCTCGCCTTTGTAAAAGCCAATTTTGATTGTTTGACAGTCGCTGTAACGAAAATTCAAACAAACGGGGGTTTTCTTGCAGATGCAATCAATATAATGCCCAGAATTTTGCAACAAATTTGATGCCGTTGCCAAAAAAATCCAGGACTGGATACTTTACGACGAACTTCAAACATTTTTAATGGTGAAACAATCGACAAACCTAACGAATATATTGATAATTTAAGCCCAGGTGAATTGGAAGCATTCAAATATGCTCTGGCTGTTTCGTGTGATGTTGAACGTACATTTTCTCATTATAAGCGAGTATTAGAAGATACACGACGATCATTTGTGTTCGATAATCTTCGAAAACATGTTATAATTCATTGCAATAAGTTTTAAAATTGAATGTACCTTTAAAATTCAAGGAAATATACCTTTAAATCGAAATATATTTTTCGATATATTTCGCTTGGTTTTCTCGAAATATAAAATACATATTTTGGATTTTTTTTCAACATATTTTGGTTAGCCCTGTTAATGACCGTGTTGCTATCCACACCTGCATTTCGATAGAAAATTTAGCTTCGGAAAACGGGCAACGTTAAACAATCTATAGAATACACTTACTTGCGGCGCTCGAAAACAAAAATTCATTCAAGGACACCAAAGAAAAATATCGTGCAATTAATTGATACTGAAATGTGTTTTGAAATGTTTTTAATTGCAGCGAAAAATCAATAGCCAAGAATCCAGGAGGTAATTGTTTGGGGTATTTAATTACCGCACATGATACGTATGTAACTTAATGGAGTGTTTTCACACCACGTAGGACTTTTGTTTTCGTCCCATTTGGAACTGTTCGCCCGAACTTCGTCCATTTCAATTTTAATAGCATACCTCGAATTGGCCTATTACAATTTTGACTTGACTTTGTTTTTGTTATGTTGTTTGTGTTTTTGTGTTTGATTCCCATTTCGATGCATCTTTTGACCATTGTTTAGCACACTTGTTTCTGCCTTTAAAAAAATGTTGAAATATTCGACCGAAACACGTCGATTTCGTATTCAATAAAAACCCGTCTACCGTGTTATTACTCCCGAAATTTTCCCGTTTTACTGTTTAACGTTTAACAAACAAAATGTGGGCGTTTTTCTAGTTTTTTGAACCATTTCTCCTCTATATGGCAATTTCTGGAACAACTGATATATATA